>NC_073302.1:102297504-102462504 GCF_027595985.1 Sorex araneus
GGCACCCCCTGGCAGATGGCGATATCCCTGGCCCAGGTTTCTCAGTAACAGGCCGAAGCTGGTCCCTACGAATCCCTCCTCCTCCAGGTAGCCTGCCCTGGCTACTCCAGGTGGAAACAATGATTTCCACCTTCAACTTCTTAGCATGCTTTGGAGACTGGGAAGGTGGAAGTGGGGGGGCATGGCTGTGTTTCCCCCCACATACTGCAAATTCCTGGGGAGGCGTGTCACTCACTGAGGAGTGCCGCTTCCTCCCAACACACACACGCACACACACACACACACACACACACACGTCTGACCACCTCTAAGAGCAACGGGGCGTGAGTGTGCGTGTCCCGGCCCCCGGCTGCAGGGCTGCAGTGTGGCCGCGCGGTGCCTGCCTCTGAGCAAGCGGGTGGACGAAGAGTGGAAAGAGCCGCTCCTCTTGGCTGCCGAGTGCTCTGTGCCTGCCAAGCTGCACGGCTGCCCCCCAAAAGGACCTGGGCCCATCCCACGGATGGGAAGACTGAGGCCACGCAGGTGCTGGTGAGGCAGGGCTAAGGCCCCCCCTTTCTGGCCTAGGAAGTGCAGGCTGGCGGGAGCGGGGGCTGGGGGGGTAGGTCCTACTCTCTCAGTGCCCTACTCGAGCTGCCCCCGTGTTGGCCAGGGACGCTGGGATAACAGCTGGCCACTGGGCCTCCCTCTTCCTCCTCCAAAGGAGCCTCCCCCCAGCCTCCCCCTGCAATAGACTCTGAGTCATTAAGTTCTGTGTCATTAATTCCTGTCCCTGGGAGCCTGTTTGCAGCCAGCCTGGGCCTCACACCCTGACCTCCCTGGGGCGCCCTGCAGGGCCTCTCGGGGGGGCCCCCAACAGCTGCTGGCAGCCCGGGTGGGCCCTGGGCCTAGGTGCACACCCCAGTTCTGAGGGACTCAAGCGCGCTCCCCCAGGCCAATGATGAACACCCAGGTTCATCCCCCAGACAATGCCTGGGATGCGACCACGACTCCCAGAGCTAATGTGGGGAAGGGAGGCCCAGAGACGCAGAGCGATCCACAAGAGGACACACAGCAGCCAAGCACGCGGGAACTGCGGTTCGTTCCTTCTGAACGAATGGGGAGTTACTGAGGGATTTTAAGCAGAGATTTGAGCTATTGGATCCTGACAACATGATCAAATTTATGTCTTTAAAACTTAACTCTAACACAGAGGAATGGACTAAAGGAAATCAAAAATAATTTTGGAAGTCAAATTTGATGATTGAGTTAATAACTCAATTTTATAGTAGTGTGGAGGTGGAGCGAAGTGATGGTTCCTGGCATAAGCAAGGCTTACCAGTTGATAATTTTCCAGCTAAAACTAACTGGTGGTGCATATTATTAGTAAATAATATGAAGGATCCAGTCGAAGAACACGGGAAAGCAGATGTAAGAAGGTAGAGCATGAGATCTATTAAATATAAGCCCAGTTCCATGAATTTCATGATTTTATCTTCATAAAGCGTCAACATCTCTCAGGAAAGCTGCTGCTTAGGTTACCAAACCACATCTTCAGATTTTCCTTGACACAAAGGATCTTCTAATTTTAGGAATCAGGTAAGAGCCTTTAAATAAAGATTATTTAGGGGCTGGAACGATAGCACAGCGGGTAGGGCGTTTGCCTCGCACGTGGCCGACCCGGGTTCGATTCCCAGCATCCCATATGGTCCCCTGAGCACCGCCAGAGGTAATTTCTGAGTGCAGAGCCAGGAATGACCCCTGTGCATCGCCAGGTGTGACCCAAAAAGCAAAAGAAAGAAAGAAAGAAAGAAGAAAGAAAGAAAGAAAGAAAGAAAGAAAGAAAGAAAGAAAGAAAGAAAGAAAGAAAGAAAGAAAGAAAGAAAGAAAGAAAGAAAGAAAGAAAGAATATTTATTTGCCAAATCTGTAAGCTGTCTTCTTGCACTTAAAGGCGTTACTAACCACTTTCCTAAAGATCCTAACCATTTAACATTTTAGCCAATTCATTATTGTGCTATAATAAACACAAGTACCCTCTTTTTTTGGCAAATGCATGAACATATTTTGAAACTTCAGGTTGAACATTTAATTCTACTCTAACAAAGATTAAATCTCTGCAAAATGATTCTTACCACCACAATTCTCTCCATTTTCTGTATTCAACCTTGATTAAATAATGGGAAACAGTTGGATGTAATGAGTTGCCTGAAATTTTCAACAGTCAGAGAACTTCGGCCCTCGTTCCTTCCTGCTGTCCGTGGCACACAGCCTGGCTACACTCTGATTAACTCACGGATATGGAGCTAATCTATAACTAAGTTCCAGCAGAAACATTTAATATTGCTTGTCATAACCAGAAAACGATAGAGCATGCTGAAATAGTTACAACCAATTTTCGTAATCAAAAAGCATTGTGCTATATTAGCCAAAACATTAGTCACGGGATTAGAATCCTTTCTCCTTTGAATAGTGTAATCCTCTTAAAAATAGCTCAAAGTAATCGGGTTAGTTTCACTCAACTTTATAGTAAGCTGTCATTCTTATAAAGGAATTTCAGGAAAGATCAAAGAGTTTCTAACATTCTCGATGCTGATGAAACATTGAGCAAAGCAAATGGCTTACAAGGCTCTTACATAATTGACTTAGGCTAAAATATCCTAATAGAGATACATTTGCCATCACAAATTGATTTGTACTATTAAAGGTTTCTACTGTGGAAACAAATGCTGAGTTCTGGTTTTCTAAATTATGTGGCAATGTGGCAATAACTGGGAACTATCTTTCCAAGCACCCTACTTCTGCACTGTCATCCCATTGTTCATCGATTTACTTTAGTGGGCACCAGTAACGTCTCCATTTTGAGACTTGTTGTTACTGTTTTTCTTTCTTTCTTTTTCTTTTAACTTTTCAGGTCACCCCCAGCGATGTACAGGTGTTACTCCTGGCTCTGCACTCAGGAATCACTCCTGGTGGTGCTCAGGGGACCATGTGGGATGCTGGGAATTGAACCCAGGTCAGCTGCTTGCAAGGCAAATGCCCTATCTGCTGTGCTATTGCTCCAGCCCCTGTTGTTACTGTTTTTGCATATCGAATACACTATGGGCGAAGTACTCTTGGTAGCTTGCCGGGCTCTTCGAGAGGGACAGAAGAGTTGAACCCGAGTTGGTCTCGTGCAAGGCAAACGCCCTACCCGCTGTGCTATTGCTCACCTTACTTCTAACCATATTTAAATCAAAGCCCCTTTTAGCAATATTTTAAAGTATATTATGACTAGTCAGAGGGTCTGGTTTTTGTGTTTCTGGGAAGGAAATAATCTTCTCCTAGTAGATACTTGTAACTTTTTTGTAGGCGACCCCATGAGAAAAGCAACTATAAAAAGGGGGCGGGCTCTCAGAGCTGGAGAGAGAGTGCAGGGATGAAGGTGCCCGAGTCTCCTGCAGCTAAACCATCCAATTCCCAGAGGTGCACGACCCCCGAGCTGGGAGTAACTCCAAGTACTGTCAGCTGTGGTACAAACTCCCTTCTCCCAAAAAACCAACAAGAAGCAGAAGGACTATTTATACGACTTGAACAAAAAGTAGAGACCTTGAGATTCCCATCCCTGAACCTTCCAAAATTGACAACCTGGAAAGCCAGTTCCAGCCAGTTATTGGAGCATGCTCCAAGAAAAGAATCCTGATCCTGTTTCACTTTTCTTCTCTTGAAGCCCAAAATACATATTAAAAACACATGTCCCCACTCTGCACAATTAATACTAATGAGACATGTCATATGTAAATAAGCACATAGCCCTTCTCTATGTGCCTAACCCCTCCTGCTATTCCCCCACCTTAATTTGCTCACTCTTCCAAATCCCTTATCCCAAAGCCTGATGTAAACTCTTCCCGGAGAGTGTCTGCACCCATGTCTCTGATGCGGACTCGCCCTTTCAAAAATCTTTCTACTAATATCTTCACTGTCCTGTCCTCAATGTCTTTCTTCAACGAAGACAACAATTCCTGGTCCTTCTCGTAGCGACATCTTCTACATTCCTCCTTTGAACCAGAAGGAGCTAAATCTCATCCCAACCTAAATCCCATGGTTTCCCAGGATTCCGAATGGCATAGCTTCTGTTCCTGGTCCAGCAGGTCAAAACCACATAGATACAGCCTCTGGGTCACCTTGTGGGACAGGCAGTGAATCGTCTTGGCCATAGAGATGCTCACCTGTGTCCTCCTCTCTCTCTGTCCCTCAAGTTCCCTCTTTACTAACAATCTGATAAGTAAAGCCAGCTCAAACTTTTCAATGCATCCCCCTCTTTTTTTGTTGTTGAATTGTTCATGAAACTCACTTACACTGCACATATCCTAAGTTCCCTCTCTAACCTTGCTTTCTTATAGTTCGTAGACATGCTGGAGACATAAAATCACAAAGATGCTGCTATAGGACTCCACAGAGATTTGGTTCTGTATCTGTTTCCCTTCTGGGAGCTTTACTTTATAATCTTATATATTTACTCACTGTCCAATCCAGAATCATAAGATCAAAACAATGCTACAATCACATCTGCCTACCTTTATTCAAGTTACGCTTACATTTTTTTTGTTTTTGTTTCTTGGGGGGGTCACACCCCAAGACTCTCCAGGTTACTTCCTGACTGTGCACTCGAGTTATTCCTGGTGGTGTTCAGGGGACCATATGAGATGCGAAGGATCAAACCTGGCAAGCACCCTCCCTGCTGAACTATCTCTCCAGACCATGCTAAAAATTTTGAAAGATACGGATTTTTTTCCCCAAATATTCCTAGGTATCACCCACATTGCACCACTGCTGCCATGGAAGCTCCTCTGTGTGTCCAGCTTCAGAGACTCAATTAAAGCTTGAAAGAGATCAACTAGCTGCAAAACTTTCTCAGGTACATTGGGCAGACTGAGATCTCCAGGCACCCTGGGGAGGGGGCCGGGCCCAGCCCCCACCCTGCCAAGCCCTGGCAGCTGCACGCACGCCCAGCCGCTGCTGCCAACCTACAGCCAGGCTCTGCTGCCTCATGACTGAGCTTCACGCAAAGGTGACACTGCCAAGAAGTTTAGGTGCACCAGGTTTTGGGGGCTGAGAACTCCAGGCCTTCTCTGAGTCTCGGTGGGCAACCTCCCCTCCACACCCCACACTTCCAGAAGCCCTGGCAGCCACACCCACATTCCACCCTTCACCTTCGCCACCAAGCTTGCTCACTGTCCAGTTAAATATTCTGGATTTCCAAACTACTAACATCCCAGCAGGAACACACCAGGTTGGATGGGAAGGTTACTAGAAGCCAACCAAGCGCAATACACAAAAACCTTAACAACCGCTTAGTAAACCCTCAGATAAGAACTTACTGTCCCGGGGTAAGAGATAACATTTTTCACCAATTTTCTTCAACTGAAATATTTTGATAATTTTACTATCTATTTAATGGTGCTGGAGGGATAGCACAGTGGGTAGGGCATTTGCCTTGCACGCAGCTGACCCGAGTTCGATTCCTCCACCCCTCTCAGAGAGCTTGGCAAGCTACCGAGAATAGCTTGCCCGCACGGCAGAGTCTGGCAAGCTACCTGTAGTGTATTCAATATGCCAAAAAACAGTAACAACAAGTCTCACAATGGAGACGTTACTGGTGCCTGCTCGAGCAAATCGATGAACAACAAGATGACAGTGACAGTGTTCCGTGATCCATTTAATGGTAACAATATAACAAAAAATTTATAATTTTATAAATATAAAAATATTTTATATATAGTTTATTTTTAAATCGAAAAGCCTTGAAATATTCAAAATATTCAATAATCAACGTGGTATTCAGTATTCCAGCCCCAATTCCACCACCACTGTGACCTTTCCTCCACCACGGTACCCTGGCTTGAAAGGTAGTTGAGGAAATAGGTAGAGTGATGGAAGGAAGGTAACAGCAATGGTGGAATTGGGGTTCTAATATTGAATGCCTGTAACAAATGCATCATGGAAAAGTTTGTAAATCATGGTGTTTAAGTAAAGTGAGAAAAAATGTCCCTATGAAAGATCCAATCTCATTAATATGGCACTATCACGCAATCGCTTATTCATCCCAACAAGTATCCTGCAGCCCACCCAATTCTCCTAAAAGCACATCTGGAACACAACATACTTGCAAACGCCACAGAATAGAGACTCTTGAGTTTAATCAAATGCAGGGACTGAAACAGGTTCTAAACTCCTAACCCTTCATGATCCAACTAGAAGTGGAGAATTCCCCCCCATCATAGCACCTGAGCCTGGTTCCTGCCATTGTCTCTTCCTTGCCACTTGATCCAGAATTCACGCTTGATGTCAGGACTGGAAAAGCAGGGCCTGAAGAGGTAGCACAATCCAAGGGTTCCAGTGTTTGCCTCGCCTTTAGCCAAGCCCGGTTTGATCTGGCTGTATGCACGGTACGATCCCTAGCACAAGACCTGGAGTAAGCCCTGAGCACTACCAGTGTGGCCCCCCAAAAGTGAAAAAGCATCTACCCCATAATTGCATTACTAATAGTAGGTGTGGTGCTTAATTTTTTGGTTTCAACTTTACTAAGCTATGTTTCCAGATATGGATGTGATCAAATAATATTCTGGATGTTTCTATGAAGATGTTTGTCGGATTAGTTAAGATTAGAAGTGATGGACTTTAACTAAGTCAGTTACTATGGACCAAACATGTTGGCCACTTACTACCCATATTGCAAACCATAACACCCAAAAGGAGAGAGAGTAAGAGGGAATGTGTCTGCCACAGAGGCGAGGGGTGGGGGTGGGGGGTGAGACGGGGGTAGGGGAGGGATACTGGGGACATTGGTGGTGGAGAATGGGCACTGGTGGAGGGATGGGTACTCGATCATTGTACGACTGAAACGTAATCATGAAAGTTTGTAAGTTTGTAACTGTATCTCATGGTGATTCATTAAAAAATTAAAAAATAAATAAAATTCAACTATAAATAAATAAATAAAAGTTACAATATATAGTATGTGGGCCTCATCAAATCAGATGAAAATCTTCACAGAGCCAAAGACCGACTTCCTCAGGACATGGGGCTTCCCTGAGCAGTCCCCAGACTGGGACTCTGACAGGCTCTTTCCTAAGTTTCCAGCCTGACGTTTTCAGACTTTACTTGAAGGTTTTGGACTTGTCCACACACACACACACACACACACACACACACACACACACACACACACACATACACATACACACACCCTGAAGCCTCTGAATAAGACAACAGAAAAGTATTTTAATGAAAATTACAAAAAAAAAACAGTAACAAGTCTCACAGTGGAGTTGTTACTGGTGCCCGCTCGAGCAAATCAATGAACAACAGGATGATGGTGCTACAGACAGTGCTACAAAACAATAATTTCCAATACCTTGTGCAAAAACAATCTCCTACTCAGAGCTCTCCACATGAATCACTAGTGATATCCTAATTGTCTCTTTATTCTCTTAAGTGGCTAGAGGTCATTGCTCACTGGACTTTCCCTTTCTGGATCTACACTTCTTCTTATCTGTCCTTGACACTTTGGGTCAAGGAAAGTATATCAATATTTTGTCTTTGCAATTCCAGTTTTCCACTCTCCAAAAGGTATCTGCCGAACCATGGATCAAAGATCCAGCCACGCTGCGGTGCAGTCATAGGAACATTAATAAGTCCTAGTAGGAAATTATAATATGGAAATAATTTCATATTATTACCATATTATTTCCCAGTAGGAGTGAGGTTTGTTGAACAACAAAGAATTGCATTGGGGCCTGAGAAACCCCCGAAGACAAAGAGAGGGGGAGATTTAGTGTGAGGGGAACGGGCCTTGTTCGGGCAAGAGATTCCTGCTCGACACTCTGGGGCCACGAGAAAGACCATGCAGGATGGAGGCCCTGCTAGCACACAGCCCTCCCATACACACTCTGTAGCCACAGTCACAACTTTGTTTTTTTGTACATATGATTTATTCCAGGGGTGAGGGATAATTCAACATAGGCAAGCAAGCTATGTGATAGACCATATCAATAAAAGAAAATATTAAAGTCATATAAGCATATGTTGCAGGATTCAATGTCCATTTACAATTAAGAATTATCAAAAAAGTTAGGTTATAAGGAACATAATTCAACATAATAAAAGTCATCTACAAACACCAATGGACAAAACATACAAAATGGCAAAAATTGAGTTTCCTCTAAGACCAAGCACTGACCAGTAATTTTCATCTGGACAACTTTTTCTTAGAGTGGAGCTGACCTAATGAGACGCCTCCATAAGCAACAACCCTTAAAGACCGTAAACAGAAAATGATTGCCAACAACACTGACAAACTGCCTGCACCTTTGAATTGCTTTTGGAAATAAGAGACTGAATATGACTAATAAGATGCCAGCAATAACCCCAAAGCCAAACTTTAGCAAATGAGTGTTCCGAGATCTTTTACAAGGTCGGACAAGAGTTCCCCTGGCACTGAAGAGACATAGAGAGGCTGGAAGCTGGGTAGAGAGATGGTTAGAGCCCAGGGTCCCAAGAGAGTTGAAGAGGGAAGAAGTTGGAGCCTCAGCTCTGTCTGAAACCAAGAGGTCCCTGGGGGACTGACTCCAGGAGCCCTCAAAAGGTTGACTATTTGCTTCTAAATGCACAGCCGAAGAATGTGCTCACCATGAGATTTCCCCCCGTGCAGCCTGGGTTTTGCTTCTGGAAGCTCATGGCCATCAGGGTTTGATCTGGAGGAAGTGGAGCTGAGGACATTCACTCCATCTGAGGTGCCCTGGTGAAACTGGCATGGTACGGGGTCCAGAGAGATCTCCGGTGAGCTGCAGTCTTCCGGGATTCAGTGCTGTGTCCCTGGAGTGGTCCCAAGGCCATTGATAACACCCGGAGGCCGATCGTGGGGGTGACAGCCAGGAACCAGCCTTCTTTTCAAAGCTATTTTGGACAAGATGTTTGATGTTTATGCATCTTCCTGCCCCAAAACAGCACCTGACACCACAATGCGATGTTAAGTGTTTTCTAAAATGCCCCAACTGCTCACTATTAGATGTTTGCATAGGATGAGTGTTATGAGAGAAATTATTTCCATATTAAAATCCTAGCTCTTGGTGCATCTTAATGTGACTAATTTGGAGATAGGGTCTTCAAAGAGGTACTTAAGTTAAATGAGGTCATTCTAAATGAGGCCCTAATTTAATGACTAAAGAGAAAATTTGGATACAGGGAAAAATGAAAAGAAGAAGCTGATGTGAAGACACAGGGAGAAGACGATGATCTACAAAACCAAGGGAGACACCTGGAGCAGATGTTTCCCTGAGTCTTTCGGAAGAAACTCATCAGCCAACACCTGGATTTAGACTCCAGAATGGTGATAAAAGTGGATGTCTGTGGTCGAAACCCCCAGAAGGTGGTACTGTGTTCCAGCAGCCTGCACTCACTCATGCAGTGAGTTACTTCAGAACTGACACACGGAATTTTCTTTCTCCTACACACTAGTGTCACTAAGTACTGAAAACCACTGACTATCCTCTTGTCGTTGCTCAGAGAGAGGCCTGCTGCCAGGTGCCAAGGGAGAAAAGCTATTTCACATGGAGAACAGAGATACTCGTGTAACCCAGATCACATAATTAGCTCCAAAGAATGGAAGGTTTGGATGAAAGGAGACTTGCATACACATTCGTTTACTATAAAATATTCATGAAACAACCCTCTCCAATCTCTCTCACCTGTGCTATGTCAAGAAACAAAGCAAGGGAACAGGGAGAATCAAACTCTGACGAATGCTTGGTGTTGGCATTCAGGACTGAGATTACCAAACAGTGAGTGGATGAATCGCCAGTGAGTGGGAGGAATGAAGAGGTGGATCAGAGGTGACTCAGAGACAGCGGAGGTGAATGTTGGGCACCTTGGTGGTAGGTGTGTGGGTTCAATAGTTGTACATAAGCACAATAAACATTAGCACAATTGTAATTAAAATTACACAAAATGCAATCTAAACTATAATCATTTTTTAAGGAAAATGATTCTCCACTTGGTGCCCAGAGAGTCTCTTGCCCGCATGCCTAGCTGTCTTCCCCGGGGCCCCTTGGAGAGGATGGGCTCCAGCTTCCCTCCCCACCCTGAGCAGAGCTCCAGGCAGCCGAAGACCACCGGAACCTAGCTACAGCTATGCTCAAGGCCCCTCTCCACACGTTCAGACAGGCCTCACACATGAACGTAGCGGCAGAGGAACCCAGGTGTGTGTAACCAATCAACGGTCAACATCCAGAGACTTAAAAGCAAGCTCCCAGAAGCGATATCTTATAACCTACTTCTCCTTCTGGGAGAAACTGGCAAGCTTCTGAGAGTTTCCTGCCCACATGGGACAGCCTTGCAAGCTTCCCATGGTGTATTCATATGCTAAATCCAGTAACAAGCTGGATCTCATTTCCCCTGACCCTGAAAGAACCTCCAGTGCAACATCGATGGGAGGGCCGAGTCGAGAGAGACTTCTAAGATCTCAGGGAAAGAACGAATGGAGAGGTTACTGAGCCCGCTCGAGAAATGGACGATTAACGGGATTTCGTGATTCATGTGATTCGTGATTATCCATGTTTCCCCACCATTTATCTTCAACTCTCTGGAAGCAACTCCACTCACCCCCAAATCATTCAATCTTAAAATAACCTTCATGGGGCCAGAGAGATAGCACAGTGGGTAGTTTGCCTTCCACACAGCTGGCCCACATTCAGCCCCTGGCACCCCATGGCCCCCTGATTCTCTCCAGGAGTGATCCCTGAGCGCAGAGAAAGGAGTTAGCCAGGCATACCATTGGGTGTGACCCAAAACCAAAATAAATATATGACATATAGATAGATAAGTATATAAATAAGCTTCATATACTACTGTTGGAAGAGGGCACACTCCACAGTGCTCAGGGCTCCTTGTGGCTCTGGTCCAAGGATCTCTCCTGTTAGTGCTGAGGAAATCAACTAGAGTTGCCCCATGCAAGGCAAACACCTAAATCACTATCACTCAACTTTTTATGGTTCTTTCATTGCCAACCCCAACGTATGATTTTCTACCCTTTTTCTGGATCATTTCTATATGTGATCCCTCCGACCTTTGTTGAAACTCTACATCCAGAAATGTTTTCAATTTTGTTGTTGTTGTTGTTGTTGTTTAGGTCACAGCCAGCATTGCACAGGGGTGACTCCTGGCTCCTACACTCAGGAATTACTCCTGGCGGTACTCAGGAGACCATATGGGATGCTAGGAATTGAACCCGGGTCAGCCACTTGCAAGGCAGATGCCCTACCTGCTGTGCTATCACTCCAGCCCCAAATGTTTTCAATTTTCATTGGGGTTACTTCCCTGTGGTTCTGGTACTCCAATGATTCTTATGTTGTTCCTCTTGAAGTCATCCCCCAGGGCTCTGATTCGCTCTATAGCCATTTTGAGGTCTTTCGCCATTATTTGTTGCTGTCTGTAAGCTTTCTGCAGCTCATCCTCAAGCTCGCTGATTCTGTCTTCGGCTGTAGTCATTCTGCTGTTGAGGGCATCTAGTGAGGTTTTTATTTCATCTACCGATTGCTTTATTTGTGAGACTTCCGTTCGAAGGTTTGAAATTTCTGCTCTCATTTCTGCTCTCATTTCTTCCTGTATTTTCTTGGTAGACCGTTCCAGCGCTTGATTCATCTCCTCCCTTAATTTATTGGATGTCTGTTCCATAGTTGCTTGGAGTAGGTTGACTCTCCTCCATATTTCCTCTCTGAATTGTTTATCTGAGAGGTCGTAGATGTTGGGAGACTCTTTTGAGGTTTCTAGTATCTTTTCTTCTCCCTCTCTTCGTGGAGGGGATTTTCGCTGTTTCTTCATATTGTCACGGAAGTGCAGAGTTGGAACCTTGTAGTTATTTATTCCTCTTCCTTTTTGTGGGAAGAAGGGGCTCCGATTGTGCTAAACTTCCCTTATTCACTGATAGCTTTTATACTGTCAGCCTAAGCTAATGGCTATTTTGCGTAAATGTTTGAGATCGCAAAAGTGAGTTTTCAAAGGAATACACAGTACGGATTGAGCTGAGGTAGCAAAGAATAACTGCGGCCGCATTAGCGTTGGCCGCTCTGAGAGGAGGCCACGCCCACTTTAGACCACGCCCACTAAGACACAGGCCACGCCCCCAGTGTCTTCCTGTTGATGGGGGGGACGTGCGCAGTTACAAGCCGGTTCGGGAGACGGGGTGCGCCGGGCGAGCAGGGAGTGACATCAGAAACTCGGGAGACGCAGACGGCAGCGGGAAGTGGGGGAAAGGGAGGGCGTGGCCGAGGGATGGTCCTCGTACCTGCAGGATGGAGATTGGTCAGGATCCGACGGCGGCGGCGGAAAGGTGCCAGGCAGGGGCTTCAGGAGAAGCCCTGAGCCGCGGCGGGCAGGGGGCGGGGAGCAAATGTTTTCAATTTTATGACAAAACAATTCACTGCTTCTCTCCCGACCTCTCTGTCTCTCCAGTCTTGGTCTCTGTCAGAGATATTGTATCTCTCATGGCCCCTATTATGTTACTCGTCCTTGAATTGGTTTCAAACAATTTCTAATAACACATATTTAGTTATCACCGAATCTCCTTGAGCCAGCACTCTCCCCGTCACTCTACACATCGGGCACCAGCCCTCTTGTCAGACGTCACTGTTGCTCTACTCTTCCTGCAACTCCTTCTCAACACATTTCCGTATCAGGAAAAAAAGCATGTATTACGATGGCCTGCTGACTGTTCCAACTTCTAAGATTCTGAGAATTTGCTTGCAGGCTCAGCAAAACGTTCGCTTATTTATGTATGTTGAAGTAATGTTGTTATTAAAGTGTCTATGTTTATGTTTTATAAATACAACATTATCACACCATAGCCACCTTCAAAGTGCCAATATCCCTCCACCACTGTCCATAAAGCACTTTGCATTCTCACCCTTCCTACTCAATAAGTTGTAGGGTCTAAGGATTTGTTTCCATTGTTTCCATTTCCTATATATGCCACACATGAGTGAGTTCATTTAATATTTGTCTTTTTCCTTCTGACTTATTTTACTTAGTACAACCCCCACCAGTTCCATCCATGATGTAGCAAAAGGCAAAATTCCGTATTTTTTTCGAATGGCTGACTACTATTCCATCTTGTATGTACACAACCATTTAGTTCTCTACCCATGCGTTGCTGGGCTCTTGGGTTGTCCCAGAATTTTCTATTATAAATAACAGTGCAATGAATATAGATCTGCATATGTCTTTTTGAATTCATGCTTTTGTGTTCTTAAGATAGATATCTAGCTGTGGAATTGCTGGCTCATATGGTAGTTCTATTTTAAATTTTTTGAGAAATATCCATACTGTTTTTCACAGAGACTGAACCAGTTTACATTCCCACTGACAGCAAATGAGAGTTCCTTTTTATCTGTATCCGCACCAACACTGATTGTTTCTGGGCTGTCTTAAATATAAATATATGCCATTCTCATGGCTGTGAAGTGGTGGTTTATCATAGTTTGGATTTTTCTTTTAATCGGTGATGCTGAGCTTTCTCCATGTGCCTCTTAGTCATCTAAGTATTTCTTTTGAACCTGGCATGCAAAAACCCTTCATAAACTGGATCTGTTTTCTCTCTGTTCTCTACTCCCTTCTCTCTTTAGCTTCCAATTTAGTTATAGCACAATCTGTTATTTTTCAAGTATTTTCAGGTCTTCTCTCATATTTTTCATGTTTGGAGAAGTTTTCCCTCCTAGTAGATTAAGACCTACTCTTCTTCCTAATATAAAACATCAACTTCTTCACTTGAACTTCTTAAAATTGCACCCTATTGACGGGAGGGAAACTGGGGACATTGGTGCTGGAATGGATGTTGAAACACTGTATGACTGAAACCTAATCATGAACAGTTTTGTAATCGTTTATCTCACAGTGATTCAATTAAAAAATCAGTTTAGGGGCTGGAGCGATAGCCCAGCGGGTAGGACATTTTCCTTGCACACAGCCAACCCAGGTTCAATTCCCAGCATCCCATACGATCCCCTGAGCACCACCAGGAGAGATTCCTGAGTGCAGAATAATGAAGTAACCCCTGTGCATCTCCAGGTGTGACCCAAAAAGCGAGAGAAAAAAAAACAAAGAAAATCTATTTAAAAATTTGCACCATAAACCACACTCTTATTCCAGGGTCACACTATGTCCTGATCTTTTGTACATTAGGGTGCCTTCCTCATCCTCTCATCAGCCGCCACCCTTAGTTCTCCTCTTATCTCTGAAGCCTTCATTATTCAGGTGCTGACTTATGAATTTTCCTTTCCATGGAGTGGGGAAAGGCATGGTTTTGTGAAGAAATACAAAATAGTATTCACGTGTGAAAATGATCTATTAACTCATTCTTCAGGATGTAGAACATTTGAACATTAAAATGCCGAAGAGATATCCAATGTTGGGTATTACAGCCTGAAATCCCTGACTTAGAGCCATGCTGACCACAATTTCAGATCCCCCTCTACTTCAACTTAGCTATGTATCTATAAAATATGAAGTTTCACCTGTCTGAAAAGACTTTTGTTCAGTCGTAAAGCCTGTGAAGTCTAATGCTTGATGTTTGTAGACACTGGGAATTAGATGCTAAGATTTCAGGAACTCTCTTGAGAGGGAGAAGCTCGGGGAAGGTTTATTGGAGGGACATCTCAATGTATATGCTGGAGTCCTCATATGTAAAGCAAGAGCTTACCCAGTGTCCTAAGGGAGAACCAGGGGATGATCCCATGGAAAACCATATTCTATGGCAGAGCTGGAAATGTGCCTTTGTTGACTCTTTATTGGAAGGTGAGGAGGAAGAGAGGAGACTGATTCTTGGCTTGGTGGGAGTTTTAGGAAAAGCTATTCCTCATTTAAGACATAGGTCAGCGAAATAACTCACTGGGTCCCTTGAAACATGGAACTTTATTTTTTTAATTTTTTTAATTGTGTATTTTAAAAAAAATTTTATTAGAGAATCACTGTGATGTACAGTTACAAACTTATGAACTTTTGTGTTTGCATTTCATTCATACAGTTATTATTTACCCATCCCTCCACCAGTGCCCATTCACCTCCACCAATGATCCCAGTATCCCTCTCACCACTCCCACCAATCCCCCACAACCCCACCCTGCAGATGAAGTCTTAAAATTTGCATATAAGTGGATCAACATGGAAAGTATCATGTTGAATGAGATGAGTCAGAAAGAAAGAGACAGACATAGAAAGATTGCCCTCATCTGTGGAATATAAAATAACAGTGGGAGACTAATACCCAAGAGTAGTAGAGATAAGGACCAGGAGGTCTGCCCCATAGCTTGGAAACTGGCCTTACATGTTGGGGGAAAAGGCAGCTCAGATAGAGAAGGGAACACCTAGTAGAGGATGTTGGGAGGACCCATTCAGGTTGGAAGATGCGAACTGAAAGTAGACTATAGACCAAACATGAAGATCACTCAATACCTCTGTTACAAATTACAACACTCAAAAGGAGAGGCCTGGAACTTTATAAGACATGGGTTCCCCTAATACTAGATTAGAGATTCTAAAAGGAAATGAACATGACCTGACAACAAGACATGTGTGTCTCATCCGTTATTTGGGGAATAACCTAAACATTGAACTTTTCTTACATAATCTTCTCAGGAGCTACTGTGAGAGATAAGTGATTTCCAATGGGAGAGGTTGATTTTGCCTGGAACTCATCACTCTGGGAAGGGTAAATAAGGTGAAAAGAAAAGTATACTTTGGTTCATCTTCTCTTTAGTCTAGGATGGTTGGACATAGGATGGTGTGACTATAATACGTAGTGTATCTACACTCGAAAATCATAGTTCACAACATCATAGACTGTTATTTAAGTTTCTTTGAGAAGCGACAGACATTAGATACATCTGGCCCCATCCCTTTAGCTCCATGCACTCCAAAGGAAGGGCTTGGTTTATGTTGAAGACAGGAAGGAGACCCAGTAGTGTCCCTTCCTATGCTCTGAGTTCTCACCTTTAGCCTTCACCCAAGGGGCCCAGGGCTCTCTCCATCAGTGGGAGCTCTATACTACGGTTATGGGCAGCAGAGACTCTGGAGAAGAGATGAGAAAAAAAGGCTGACGAAGGTCGTGAAAGAGCTGAGACCATACAGCCCAAAATACACACAAACTCACCCCTGCACATACTCAACCTCGTAGAGGGTAAGCGCCTTCAGAGGGAGTTTAAAGTCAGGTTACTGTGGAAAAATTCACGATGTGATTTCATTGTGTATCTATGAGTTGATAAGAACTGGGCCCAGATTTTCATCTTGAAGCCGTTATTTTGGGTGAGTCTGGCCCAGCATTCCTTGGGGATTGGACCCAGGGCTCCTAGGCGTATACCAACCTTCAAGTCATCTCCCTGGTCTGAAGGAATCACGTGTATATTTTGTTGGGGAGCCATACTTGGTATCGCGAGTGGCAGAGGCCAACTCCCAGCTCAGGGGTCACTGCCAGGAGGGCAGGGGTCACACCTTGGTTTTTCATATGCAAAGCATGAAACTCCACCCTTGAGCTCTCTCTCTCTGGCCCCTAAAGTAGTTTGTTTTTTTTTTTTTTGCGTTTTGGATCACACCCGGCGATGCACAGGGGTTTCTCCTGGTTCTACACTCAGGAATTACCCCTGGCAGTGCTCAGGGGACCATATGGGATGCTGGGATTCGAACCCGGGTCGGCCGCGTGCAAGGCAAACGCCCTACCCGCTGTGCTATCGCTCCAGCCCCCCTAAAGTAGTTTTGATGGATCGTTTCATTATACTTCATTGTACTCCTTCAGGTAAACTGACAAATATTAGTGATCAAGTAGAGTGGCAGAAACACGCAGCATTTTTACCCAGATTATCTCATACTTATCAATTTGTACAGAAAGACAAGCTCTATCCAAACAACTCATTAAAATTGAGAACTGGACTTTTGGCCCATAATTATTTCAGGAAGACCAATCCTAGTTGTCACTGACTAATTGGGCTAATTGGAAGAGAAAAATTGCACAAAATGTGCCTTCAACGTATGCATTAATTTGCTTTTATTTCTCAGCTAAGGCCTTTGTATCTAATTGTATTGATTTGTAGCTTCAAACAAATGAAAAATCCTAAGGGGGAAACATTTATAAAGGGCAATTCTAAAAGAAAATAAATACAGAGAAAAGAGGAAGGTCAGAAGTACTATAAAACCTAAAATATTATTCTTTGACAACATGTTTTAAGATCCTGCAATCACTTAAAACTCACTAGGAATATCCACATGAACACTCAGGAACTGAAAACCGTGCGTCCCAAATAATTGTCAACATGACATAGAGCTTCTGCTCGGCTGTAAGGCTGACAAATGGGTCCTACTCAAAAAGTTCCTTTGAAGTTAATTGTTCAGAACTCAGGCCAGCTCACAAAAGCAAATTAACCCTCCATGCTCCCAGTTTTTATTTCCTGAGGTTTTCATACCAAGCACCACAAACTGGGACTAAACACAGAATGTATTCTCTCTCTATTCTGGAGCCTAGACCCAATATCAAGGTGTTAGTGGGGTTGATCCATTCTTGATTTTACAAGGGAAAATCTGTTATCAGCCTCTATCCTGGGTTACTGTCCCTTCCCGAGGGACTTGGTCAACGTGGGTAGTAGGGAGAGGGTGCACAAGTGAAAAGGAGACAGACACAAGAAGAAAGAGACAGACACAGACAGACACAAGAATGGGAGCAAGCTCCAACTTTATTTCTCCTAAGCTAGTCTTTTGTAATTGATTATATGAGGAAGAGGGAAGAATGGGAGAATAGCAAAGAATGCAACTGTTAAATGAAACTGGATGTGGGCCCTGGTGGCAGTTTCTCTGGACATTGTTCTGCAACCCTTCCCTAGAAGCAGTTGTTCCTAGTTACAGGTCAGTTTGTACTGACATATTGGTTCCCAGGCATGGGTTTCTGGCCATTCCCAGGCATTGGTTTCTGGCCGTTTCCAGGCATTGGTTCCCAGCAGGTTTCTGGGAATTTTTTGGCCACCTTTGGCACTCATCCTGCCTTTATTGTTACATAGCATTCTCCCTGGGTGCATGTCTATCTTTGCCTTCTGATTTTCACTTCATACATGACAGGAATTACCTGGGTGAGGGCTTCCCTGTACTCCAGTATAACCCCATCGTAAGTATTATATCTGCAATGACTTTCTCTCCAGGAGGGTTTCCTTAAGATGAACGAGGGTTCAGAAATGCAACACAGGAATTGGCTCTGGGGACAGCCAGACCTGAGCCCTGTCACAGAGAGACCGGGAGCATCATCATTGAGGACACGACCTTCCCGGGGAATCAGCTGAATTCTCCGTACCAGCAGTGTGAGTTCTGAGTGTGCAGTAAGGCAGGGGCTGGGCCGAGTGCAAGATCAGAGAAGAGCGTGCTCCCCCTTAAAGCACTTGGCTTCCAGCCATGTTCACTCCATGGGAGACACAGGAGAACCCCCTGGCACCCTACTAAAACACAGAACTCACCACCGTCCTGGAGCTCGATGGTCAGCAGCTCTGAGAGGGGCCTGACTGTCCAGTTCCAACACATTCTCGAGGGGTCCCAGGCCACTGAGCCTGAAAATGCTCTACATGACAATCCCTGCCTTGAAAAATACTCTCCTTAGGAAATTTTCTTTTGATTAAAAGAAAATATTTTACAATGAAGATAAAAAAGAAATTGCCTCCACAGGATATACTTCCAAAAGGGAGTGAAAGAGTGATTTTTCCTAAATGCAGAGAATCTGGGAAAGTTATCTAAGTTGTAAAAGGGGCCTCTGAGGGTATTATTCCAGAGTTAAGATGGTGGTTAATAACTACTAGTCAAAAAGTTAACTCTGAGAATTTCCCTAATCTGAGTATTGAGTCATAGATCCGTATCCAAGAACCTCAAATAGTTCGAAATAAAATAAACCCAGATAGAAGAGCTTAAGACATGTTCTAGAATCCTGGGAGCAGCAAAATCAATGAGGAATATTATGCATAAAGGAAACTCCTTAATACTTACAGAAAATATACCAAATAAAGCCCTATAAGGCAGAAGAGAATTTCTGGACATAACAAAGGAATTGGAGTAAATAAACATCCTGACAGGGATACTTTTCCAATGATAAGGTTGTCAGTCCAGTTATAAAGAGTGAGACAAAGGTTTGTGGACAAGCAATATAAATAAAGTTGTAGCTGAATCAGCTTTTCAAGAAGCACTAGTCTTTTTTCAAAGGCAAGACAAACTTCATAAACATTCATAATCTCTACAAACTGGTGGCAAACATTCATTCGTTTAAATCATGTTAATTTAAATGATCTTACTCATCATCAATGACATAAATTTATCAAAAGACCCAGAGTGATCGGATTCATTAGGAAATTGAACTCTTCCTCATGCTGCTCACAAGAGGCACACCAGAATAGTTGAGGTGAACATAGTTTGGTAGCTCCCATATGACCCAGCAATACCACTCCTGGGAATATATCCTGGAGATGCAAAACACACCGTAGAAAAGACATCTGCACTTGTATGTTTATTGCAGCACTGTTTACAATAGACAGAATCTGGAAAAAAAAAAGTGCCCGAGAACAGATGACTGGTTAAAGAAACTCTGGTACATCTAGACAATGGAATACTATGCAGCTGTTAGAAGAGATGAAATCATGAATTTGCATATAAGTGTATAGACATGGAGAGTATCATGCTAAGTGAAATGAGTCAGAAAGAGAGGGACAGACATAGAAGGACTGCACTCATTTGTGGAATATAAAGTAGCATTAGATGAGACTGACACCTAAGGACAGTAGAGATAAGGGCCAGGAGGATCACACCACACTTTGAAGGCCGGCCCCACATACTGGGGGAAAAGGCAGTTGGGATGGAGAAGGGACCACTAAGTAAATGATGATTGGAGGGATCGCCTGGGATGGTAGATGTGTGCTGAAAGTACACCAAAGACCAAACACGGTGACCTCTTAGTATCTGTATTGCCAATCATAACGCCCCAGATTAGAGAGAGAGTAAGAAGGACTGTACCTGCCACAGAGGCAGGGAGTGGGATGGGATGGGGGTGGCAGGAGGGACACTGGGAGCAATGGGAGTGGAAAATGTGCACTGGTGGAAGGATGGGTACTTGAGCATTGTGTGACTGAAATGTGATCATGCAAGTTTGTAACCATATCTCACAGGGATGCAATAAAACTTATTTTAAATATATATAAACATGGCTTGGAAAGGCTGGAAAACAATCTTATATGCAAAAAGTTACCTAAGATCTATAGCCAGAGGCAGATACCTGAGAGAGAGGTGCCTGTGTGGGCCGAGAGTGACAGAGTGAAGGAAGCGGCAGACAGCGGGAAGGACTGTCCACTGGCAGCCGAGGAAGAAGGGAAGTTTCTGCCTTCCCAGTTTCGACTTGGAGCCCCTCGAACCACAAGAGAATCAATTTCTGCTGTTTTCAGCTCCCCAGATTGCAGTGATTTGTTAGGGTAACTCCAGAAAACTATTACAGGAGATCCCTTGACTAAAGATTCAATCCATCTGAATCACTCTGAAGACAAGGCCATTTTCCTAATGTTCTCAGAGATCAATAAATCACAAACTAATATCACCCACCCAGGCATGTACTCTCCCCCAGCCCTGGGGATTTGGAGTGCTTCAGAGGAGAGCCCGTGACTGTCTTCGTGTGTGGGATGCCTTCTTAAAATAATTTATTAAAATCAGTTCTGCTGAGCGCAACTCGATCTTTTGAATGACTTATGTGCTTAGCATTTTCTAGACGAGCCAGACAAGTGACAGAGGGTCACAGCAGGCTCTGTCACCAGGCAGTGGCCCCGGGGAATATGGGCGTCAACCCTGCCAGCCTCTAGTGCAGGGCTTAGGAACGGAGACTGCAGGAAGGAACGGGCCCAGGGCAGGGGCAGGAGAAACAGAACCTTCACCTGCGTCATGAGTGCATGGTCACGAGGACTGTCCCCAGAGAGAGTAGCGGGTAGGGTGTTTGCCTTGCACGCAGCAAACCCAGCTTCGATTCCCAGTATCCCATAGGGTCCCCCGAGCACTGCCAGGAGTAATTCCTGAGTGCAGAGCCAGGAGTAACCTCCTGAGCATCACCAGGTGTGACCCAAAAAGAAAACAGAAAAAAAAATCTGCAATTGAAGGGAGTGAGCATAAAATAAAGACCACTCTACAGGTACAAGTTACTTCTGTCTAGGTCAACAACTTAAAATATAGAAATTCCTCCCCCCACAAAAAATGAGGCTTTACTCTCCATCTCAACAGCTGAGTTCTAATGGCCGTTTTTCATGCACATAACTTTTCCAACTAATTAAAAATGATGGCACAGCGTGTAAACGGCCTACAGTCACAGTGATAGAGAGAGTGTTTGTGCCTCTTGTTTAGCAAATGCTATCAGAGCTTCTTGGCACTAAAGAAACTCAATTTACAAAAACCGGCAGAAAGCACTTATATGAGAAACCTACCATACCATTTTCCTTTAGAAACATTTATAATCAACTGTATCAGGGATGGAGAGTTTCTATTAAAAAATATATCAACACCCTCATAAAGGCCATTTTCCTTTTGCAATTTATTCTGAGTAATAACGAACGGCCAAACTACAAATATGTTGACAATCAATTTTTGCTTCTTCATGCAATTCGGGTGAAGAGTGTGTTTCTTTATAACAAAATGGCCCAGACACAAAGTGGCATTCAATTACCAGGTGTGAGGACATTGCAAACCCTTCCATCCTCTTGGTGGTGACAGATCAACCTCTCCCCACTAGCCTGCCCCTGAGCCTCTGTGAGGGCTTACATCGGAACTCTTTGTATTATCAGCTCTCAACATAACTTATATGAACATGGGACCTCAGGCACATTGCAAAAAAATATCTTCTCTGTACAAATGCAGAAAAGAGTTGTTCAAATGCAGATAAGGGTTTCCGGAATACCCTCTGCAAGGCACTGAGTCCCGAAGAGCCTCTTCACAGAGAAAAACTAGCCCTAGGGTGAGCTTTAAAGGAAAAGCCTCATCACCACCCCCAGGCAGGAGCTGGACAATCCAGAGAGGTGGCAGTAGCCTCTAGTATTAGGGAAGAGGTGCTGGCGTGAGAGGAACCCCCCCAACAAAGGAGTGCCCTCTGGATCTCATTGGTCATTAGAGAAAATAAAATTTAAGTTTTAAAACAAGCCATGTCTTAACACCCAAAACAAGAGGGGGGGTGGAGAGAGAGAGTAAGTGGGAATGTGCCTGCCACAGAGGCAGGGGGGTGGGAAGAGATGGGGGTGGCGGGAAGGATATTGGGAACATGGGTGGTGGAGAATGGGCACTGGTGGAGGGATGGGTACTTGAACATTGTTTGACTGAAATGTAATCATGAAAGTTCGTAAGTCTGTAAGTGGGTCTCCTGGTGGTTGGTTCATTAAAATAGCACTGTAGCACTGTCGTCCTGTTGTTCATCAATTTGCTCAAGCAGGCACCAGTAGCGTCTTCATTGTGAGACTTAATGTTACTGTTTTTGGCATATTGAATACACCATGGGGAGCTTGCCAGGCTCTGCCGTGCGGGCAGGATACTCTCGGTAGCTTTCTGGACTCTCCCAGAGGGATGAAGGAATTGAACCCAGGTCAGCAGCATGCAAGGCAAATGCCCTACCTGCTGTGCTATCTCTCCAGCCCTGTTAAGATTAAAAAAATTTAAAAAATTTAAAAATAATAATAACAAAGCAAGCCATGTCACAGCTCTGGCTCTTCTACTCAGTGACTCGGAGCACTGAGGCCGTCTGCTGCTCCCTTCTCCTGTGAGTGGGTGGGAAGGGCATTATTCTGGTTTCCATCTGCTCATATTCCTCCCCGCCCCATGCCCCTTCCAACCACAGAGCACCCTCTGATCTTCTGGTGGGTGTGTTTAAGGACAATCTCTTCTTATGTTAGTGGCTCAGCTTAGGTCCTTCTGAGAGATGCAGACCCTGGCTGGAGCGGTCCCTTTGGGGACAGAACCCTCTTGAGTCAAAGGCCCACCGCTCCCCTGGCCTCAGAGAGGGGCTTTACTGGAATCACCCAAATGGAGACCCTCCGTGGCTTCATCACCAGGAAGATATAAAGCCGCTGCGGGGTTGGGGGGGGGGGGCTGAAAGCCAGCTCCTCCCCGTCCTGGTGCCTCCCCAGCGAAGAGCAGCCCCACAGCGTGGCACCACTGGGGTCCATGATAAAAGAAACAAACTCTGAATTAACTTGGACCTCATCCTTTGTAGTGGGAAATACCCTAATGTCACTGAGAAGGAAAGACCAATTGTGTAAGAGCCTATGTGTAAGCTTCAAGAAATCCTTGCTTTTTTTTTTTTTTGGCTTTTTGGGTCACATCCGGCGATGCACAGTGATCCTGGTTCATGCACTTAGGAATTACTCCTGGCAGTGCTCGGGAGACCATATGGGAAGCTGGGAATTGAACCCAGATCGGCCACATGCAAGGCAAACTCCCTACCCGCTGCACTATTGCTCCAGCCCCTAATTCTTGCCTCTTATACACACCAAAATATGGGTTTGGGGCCAGAGAGAACCATGTACCTTGAATGAGGGAAGTCCTGATCCTGTCCTGAGTGACACCCCAGATACTGCCCAGAGAAACTCCCAAGCACCCAGCCAGGAGTAAGAGTAACCCCTGAGCACCACCTGACAAGTCCCACCCGAAAAAGAAGTCACACTCAGCAATACTTTCTGTGTTTGCCCGACAGGGTAAGATTCACGTGGCCCACATGGCCAGCTGGGTAAGACTCAGCCCCACCTGATTGCCTCCACTTGAGACAAGTCTGGGCCTCAGCTGGGCTTCCCCGAGGGGGTGCTCCCATGATTCCTTCCTCACATTCTAGAATGTTCTAGAACAGCTCCCACCTGAAAGATCAAGGGCAAGGAAGGACAAGGAAACTTCTGTCCCCTCATACCTGCCATCCCCCAGGACCTCCCTGCTTTCACAGCCTACAAGCTCTTTCAACCTTGTGCCTTAGAATCCTGTGGCAGCTCCTTTCAGCAAATGGATGAAATAATTAGCCTTAAGAAATTACCTCAGTTTTCTTCAGCCCCTCTTCCCCTCCCTTGAAGGAGGTGAGGAGCTGAAACTTCTAACAGTTTACAATAGTGAAAAAAAATTAAAAATAACGAGTTCACTAAGGAGATGGCATGAAGAGAGGGGAAACTCTCAGCTCGTCAGAGGAGGGATGGTAACACTGGAGGAGAATTTGGAGTTGGGAAAAGTTGGAGGCGGAGTTAAGTTCTGTTATCAATAGTTTTGCAAATCACTGTGCCTAAACTTTTTTTAAATGAATTTTAAGAAGAAAAGAAGTTCTAACCCCTTCATCACAGGGTCGGTTCCCCTGGCAACCACCATCCTCCCTCTGAGAATCTCCTCCTTGGCATAGATTCAGGAGTGGAAGAAGAGCTTCATAATGAGTAACCGGGATGCTCCTCTCAGCCCTGGGGGAGAAGTTCTGTGTTTTAGAAGCTCTAGGAATGAGGGATGAAGACCAAATAGGCATTTCTTATCATCTCACAGAGACAAATGCTTTTTTTTTTATTATTATTATATTTTTATTGAGTCACCGTGAGATGCAGCTACAAAGCTGTTCATGATCAGGTTTCAGTCACACAGTGTTCCAACACCCGTCCCTCGATTTTTTTTTTAATGCCTGCACTTAGGTTGTGGATTAAGTTTTAATGCATGTAATACGTGCAACAGTTGTTTTTGTCTCTTGCTTTATTTGACATTTGAGGGATATTACAATACACTGAGAAGCAGAGACTGGGCATAAGCTGCCTCGGGGAAGTTCTTAATCACACGTTTAAGCAGCAAGGCTCCTGGCAACCATGCGTCAAGGACCTGCACATGCCATGCCGATTGCTGACGGCTGAGACCTGGGGCTTCCCCAGAGCTGGGTTGGTGCAGACTCTGAGTCTGACCAACCCCTGTGGTAAAAGGACAGCTCCTGGCATAGGACCCTGTGGCACTGGACATTTGATGGCTGATTTCTCACCCTTTGGCTATTAATAAGATAATTGCTACATGTTCCTGTCTGGCCTGAATAATTAATGGCTGGAAACTCCCCCATGAAATCTCAGCAGAAAGAGACCAACTCTTTCCCTTTTGTTTCAAAAAAGTTGCGTTTAGTTTTCTTTTTAAGGACAGGAGAAAAATGAAGAGAGCGGCATCAAAAGTAGAGGGATGTGTTGATTTGACAAGGTGAAATCACTGCCTCTTTCAAGAAAACCACGATGTGTGGGAAGGAGAAGGGAGAAAGAAGTACATAAAAGTGGGGCACAGTGGGAATCCAGAGTTGGCAGGAGAGTTGGATGTGGTGGGGCGAGGAGGTGAGAGAGATAAGATAAATGCCCTGAGAAAGGCGGAGGAGAGCAAAGCTAAGGGTGAAGTAAAAGCTAACAGGGGGAGAGAGGGATTTTTCCTAAAGGTTCGTCTTCAAGCAGATTCTTTTTTTAATTCTATTTTATTGAAGCACTGTGAGATAGTTATAAGCTTTCATGTTTGGGTTACAATCACACAATGATCTAACACCCATCCCTCCACCAGTGCACATTCCCCAACACCAATATCCCAGGTATACCCCCCTTTCCCACCATCCCCCTAACTCTATGGCAGACAATATTCCCCATACTCTCTCATTACTTTTGGGCATTATGGCTTGCAACACAGATACTGAGAGGTCATCATGTTTGGTCCATTATCTACTTTCAGCACACATCTCCCATCCCCACTGGTTCCTCCAGTCATTATTTTCTTAGTGATCCCTTCTCTATTCCATCTGCCTTCTCCCCTCCGCTCATGAAGCAGGCTTCCAGCTATGGGGTAATCCTCCTGGCCCTTGTATCTTCTGTCCTTGGGTGTCAGCCTCATATGATGTTACTCTATACTCCACAAATGAGTGCAGTCCCTCTATGCCTGTCCCTCTCTTTCTGACTCACTTCACTTAGCATGATACTCTCCATGTCTGTCCATTTATAAGAAAATTTCATGACTTCATCTCTCCTAAAAGCTGCATACTATTCCACTGTGTAAGTGTACCAAAGTTTCTTTAACCAGTCATCTGTTCTAAGGCACTTGGGTTGTTTCCATATTTTGACTATTGTGAATAGTTCTGAAATGAATATATAGGCACAGATGTCATTTCTACTGTGCTTTTTTGCATCCTCGGGATATATTCCCAGAAGTGGTATTGCGGGGTCATATGGAAACTCAATTTCCAGTTTTTGAAGGACTGTCCATATTGTTTTCCAAAAAGGCTGGACCAGTCGGCATTCCCACCAACAGTGAAGGAGCGTCCCTTTTTCCCCACATCCACACCAGCACTGGTTGCTTTTGTTCTTTTGAATGTGTGCCAGTTTCTGTGGTGTAAGATGATATTTTGATTTGCATCTCCCTGATGACTAGCAATGTGGAGCATTTTTTCACATGCCTTTTGGCCATTTGCATTTCTTTTTTTGAGGAAACTTCTGTTACTTCTCCCCATTTCTTCTCCCCATTTTTGATGGGGTTGGAGGATTTTTTTTTGTATAATTCTACTAGTGTCTTATATATCCTGGATATTAATCCCTTATCAGATGGGTTGTCACTATCATCCCGTTGCTCATTGATTTGCTGGAGCAGGCACCAGTAATATCTCCATTTTGAGACTATTTGTTACTGTTTTTGGCATATTGAATATGCCACGGGTAGCCACCAGGCTCTGCCATGCGGGTGAGATACTCTCAGTAGCTTGCTGGACTCTCAGAGAGGGGTGGAGGAATCGAACCCAGGTCGGCTGTATGCAAGGCAAATGCCCTACTGCTGTGCTATCGCTCCAGCCCATCAGATGAGTATTTGGTAAATATTCTTTCCCATTCTGTGGGCTCTTTCTGTATTTTGGTCACCGTTTCTTTTGAAGTGCAGAAGCTTCTTGGTTTTATGCAGTCCCATTTATTTATGTTTGCTTCCACTTGCATGGCCAGTGCTGTTTCATCCTTAAAGCTGCTTTTAGCTTCAATGTCATGGAGAGTTCTTTCAAGCAGATTCTTGAGATGCATTTAGGTCAGCTCTTTCCAAGTTTGTGCTGTGGAGCACATGCTCTGAGACGCACTGGGGGGAAGGAGAGTTCTGTAGTCTAACTCAGGGGAGTGCTGGCTTCCATGACACCATCCTCCCACCTTCACTGTGACACTTGTCCCATTGCTCATCGATTTGCTCGAGTGGGCACCAGTAACGTCTCCATTGTGAGACTTGTTGTGACTGTGTTTGGCATATCGAATACACCACAAGGAGCTTGCCAGGCTCTGCCATGCGGACGAGATGCTCTCGGTAGCTTGCTGGGCTCTCTGAGAGGGATGGAGGAATCGAACCCAGGTCGGCCACATGCAAGGCAAATGCCCTACTTGCTGTGCAATCGCTCCAGCCCCCTCCCACTTTATAAATATGTAATTTTGAGGATGCGAGGCTAGTTCAGTTGGTGAGGGACCTACCTAAGGCATGAGACCACCCAACACCAACCCACAGCTGGGTGCAAACCAAGCAGCATTGCCATTTGAGACCCCCCTGGCACCTCAGCCCTGCCTGACCTCCAATGCACTGCACCGAGTGGATGCAGGCACTGTAACTGATGAAAGATGTCTTTAAGCCCGAGGGAGCACCTGAACAGAGGGTACAACTTCCAGTCAGTACCAATGCTGAAATATGAATAAATGTTTGCCTAATGCCTCTTCCTAGTTATAGTTCAGCTTTGAACTGCCATAAGATATCATAAGACCATCTGACAGAAAATTGGGGGATGTCTATATTTTGAAAAATCTTCATTTTTATGGCATTTGTACCATAATTATTTCCAGAATAATGCCATTTCACAGCTATATATAATTCAGAGTAGGTTTTAGTCTATCGGTTTAACTACAGCATACCCAAAATTCAGAAGTTTTTATAGCACTCAATCTCACATAATGGTGGTTGAGATCCTTAGAGAATATTCAGTTCTAGTGGAAGAGAATTTTGTTCTCTTTCACTTCTTAAAAATAGACTTCATTAGCAGATCTGCTAAATAAATAGCAATTTCCAAATTTCTAACCCAATGTCTATAAAGTTGGTGTGATTACTAATCCAGAAACTCTAGAAAGGGATATATAGATTATTAAATATGGCACGAGAAATCAAAGAATTTAATTCTCTAAAACTGTAATTTGGCTCCGATAAAACATGTCTTATCCGGTGTAGTTTTAAATAGACTGTACCATAAAATAATTGCAAGAATTTCTAGAAATACAAGCGACATTCAGAAGAATCCAATGATACTAAGAATTGGAAGTCTTGCTTTTTATCTTAAACTAGGAAATGAGAAAAGCAATAAGTCTCCAAAACATGGCACTTCAGCTACCAAGAATAGCTCCATGGGGGCCACGGCTGGCAGGGCGTTTGCCTTGCATGCGGCCTACCTGAGTTCGATCCTTGGCATCCCATATTGTCCCCCAAGCACCGCCAGGAGTAATTCCTGACTTCAGAGCCAGAACTTAACCTCTGAGCACCTCCAAGTGTGACCCAAAAAGGAAAAAATAAGAATAGCTCCATGCAGGGCAGCTGTTCCAAGGAGGGCCTCCCACCCTATAGAAGGGTGACGCACAAACCCTCAACTCTCTAAATCCCCCACCTTCTTCCCTTGGGCCAGGCTATAACTTCTGTTAGATTCTGACTTTCTCATGGAGTGAGATATAAAAAAGAACTCTAGAGAAAGCAATTTAGAACAATCTAGATAAGAGTTAGCCCAAATTTCTAAGAAAGTGAGACCTACTGCTAACCCATTTTGGCACCCAGAGACTTATATAAATGCATCTAGACTGTAAACTGAGCTAAAACAACAGAAATCCAAATAGCGGCACAATAGCAGCCACTCGAGATCCTATAATCTTCATTCTCAGCAATGGAAAACAAACTATCAAATGATGCCTTTTCAGCAGGTTTGGTTGTTGGGGGGAAAGTCCAAATAATAATAGTCAGTTCTCTGTTGAAATATTGAGTATATCCAAAGTATAGAGAGAATAAAATGAAGATCATCGGCCACTCAGGTGGGGGGGGAGGGAGGATATTGGGGTTCTTGGTGGGGGAACAGGTGCACTGGTGAAGGGATGGGGGTTTGATCATTATATGACCGAGACTTAAACCTGAAAGCTTTGTAACTTTTGTCACTGTATTTGCAGGATTCCGCTAGGAAGCAAGTTCAAGTGTGTCACATTTATTAATGTCTGTCTTGGAGCCTCTGCATGCAGCACTTTACCAGTAGGCATGCATTATGCATCACACCTGGCTTCCGAGCTGTGAGCAGAGGAGAGGCAAGGGCCGAGGCAGCCCGCAGGTACCCAGAGCGGCTCTGGGTCTCCCAGACCTTCCACATAATCTTGTCATTCCTAGAGTGAGACAGTATTAAACGGATTGTTTTGAAGTCAATATTTTTAGGAAAACAACATAGGACATATGAAAGAGACAATAGATTTGCTTGACCCATTAACAAAACCAAATTTTCTTCTTGGAGTTAAGATTTAAGGGGTGGAAATTGCACGTTTATGTAAATTAGAATTCTGCCCAGAGCCTTGATTTATTTCAAAACAATGAAGATTCCATTGTGAAGATATTTTTTAAACTTTCTTTAAGGGAATCAATTATTTGATTTCTAGCAAATGATATCACTGGAGAGATAGCGCAGCGGGTAGGGCATTTGCTTGCACGCTGCTGACCCAGGTTCGATTCCTCCATCCCTCTCAGAGAGCCTGGCAAGCTACCGAGAGTATCTCGCCTGCACGGCAGAGCCTGGCAAGCTCCCCGTGGCGTATTCAATATGCCAAAAACAGTAACAACAAGTCTCACAATGGAGACGTTATTGGTGCCCACTCAACCAAATCGATGAGCAACAGGATGACAGTGACAGTGATGTTTTAACTCCTCCATGTATGTGTGCTTGTGTGTGTGCCCTTCTGTCTTTAACTTGATCCTAAACATTCCCATTTTCACTACTTGTATTAGTTTCATTAATACTTATTCTAGGACAAGTGTAAATCAAATCCATTTCTCTGTGGGTTGTTGTTTTGTTGGTTTTTTTGGTTTGGGTTTTGAGGGGTCACACCTGGCTGTGCTCAGGGCTTGCTTTTGACTCTGTGTTCAGGCGTCATTCCCAGTGGAGCTCCTAGGACAGTATGTGGTACTGGGAGTCAAACCCAGGTCACCCGCATTGCAGACAAGTGCCCTACCCATTGTACTATTGTTCTGTCCCCATTTCTTTGTTTTTAAACATGCTTTTTTTTTTCAGGAAAAAAAATATTTTAATGAAGTTATTTTAAATGCTCTGGATATTGTAAAGGAGAAAGTCATTTTAAGAACACTGTTTGCGGCCGCTTTGCTGCTGAATGACCAGGATCCAGAGCCAGCTATATGACTTGGGGTCCCAGCGAGTGCTTGCAGCCATGTCTCCAGACTGTGAACTAAGCTTTTGCCCCATGCCGGCTAAGGGGGGAAATATCCTTCTCCCTTGGTTTTTCTTCCCTCCGGGAAGAAACGGTATGGCGTCCGCCATTTTATGGGACTTTTAAACAGGTATGAACTTGGTGGTGCAGGAGGGAAAAAAATGTGTTTTGAACTTGAAACAGTGGGACTCTTGGGCAGTCTCGGGCCGGGGCCGGTGCCAGCTCGAGCTCCGCCGAGATTTAACCTGAGTGGCCATGCCTTTGCACAGCCGCTTTGCTGCTGAACGACCAAGATCCAGAGCCAGCTATATGAATTGGGGTCCCAGCGAGTGCTTGCAGCCATGTCTCCAGACTGTGAACTAAGCTTTTGCACCATGCTGCCCCAGGAAGGGAAATGGGGCAAGTTCCAACTTAAATCTCCCTGGACTTAATTACTAAAATACAGAAATCCTAAATCGAGAGGCCGCGGTAGCGGCCTCGCAACTTTATATCTCTTTATTCTCATTAGTGGAAAACTGATTATCAAATGTTTCTCAAATGTTTCCTTGTCAATAGGGCCGTATTCTTGGGGGATTAACTCCAACAAGAATAGTGAGTTCTGTGTTGAAACTCCAACAACAATAGTGAGTTTTGTGTTGAAATATGGAATGTAATCAAGGTAAAGAGAAAAGGAAGTGAAATTTATCAGTTATGCAGGGGGGATGGGGGTTCAGGGGTGGGGTGGGAGGTATACTGTTTTTTTCTTTGTTTTTTTTTTCGGTGGTGGAATATGGGCACTGGTGAAAGGATGGGTGTTTGAGCATTGTATAACTGAGACATAAGCCTGAGAACTTTGTAACTTTCCACATGGTGATTCAATAAAATTAATTTTTTAAAAATAATAAAAAATAAAAAGTTTAAAATATAAAAAAATAAGAACACTTTGCTCTCGATTAAAATGTGTTTGTGAAATGAACTATTTCCCACCAACTATTGCAAGCAGAATGCTTTGTGATGAACCAGTAAGGAAGTGTTTTGACTAGAAAACTTTTAAAGCCACTTTTTTCTTTCCTAAGGGAATACTGTCTGTCCTCTGCTTTTTCTCATCTTCCTGGTCTGGGATTCTTAGAGGGAATGACCCTGTCAATACTCTGGACAAAAACAGTGATGATTTTAGTGGACAGAGAGGCTGTCATTTCATACCATTGCTAAGTAATTGCTAAACAAATATTCTAAAGAAAACAGAAGTGGGGAAAACATTCATTTAACTTCTAACCATGGGGGAAAAAACATTTATTTCTGGATATTTGGAAGGAAAGAGTGGTTATATTCTTGTGTTTGTTTTCTAAATAAAGTTCTAGTACTCATATCATTGTCACTGTCATCACTATCATCCTGTTGATCAACAATTTTCTTGAGTGGGCACCAGTAACATCTCCATTTGTCCTAGCCCTGAGATTTTAGCAGCCTCTCTTTACTCATCCTTCCCAGTGGTGCCTCATTGGAGGCTCTTTCAGGGTAGGGGGAATTAGACCCATCATTGTTACTGTAGTTGGCATATTGGATACTGTTGGAATATTTCCCCTTTTCCAGCTGCCTTCTGGAGTTTTGTCACAGAAACCTTTTATCACAGAAACCTAGCTGATCTTTGACCCGCAGATCTAAGGTGCTAGCCAGGCTTGATTTGACATAGTAGATTCCAGGCTGCAGCCCAGCCTGGTCTTTGGGATGTAAATCCGAGTGCTTTCAGCCCAAAGAAGGCTTCGGTTTTGGTTTTGTATCTTCTTTCCGGGGGGCCTAGATTAAGGGCCTGCAGATACAAGAGAATTATGTTGCCTCAATGTTCTTCCTGTAAGATCTTTTGGTGCCTTTGGTGACGTCAATGTATTGCGCCCTTTGGAAGGGCCATGATCAATAAAAGGGGTTCGGAGAGAAGGTGAGGGGGTGGAAAGTGTATAGGTGTGGAAAGTGTATAGAGGCGGGAAAGTGTATAGAGGTGGAAAGTGTATAGGGGGGAAAGGTGTAGAGAGGACGGAGAGTGTATAGAGGGAAGACTGGAATAAACTGCAAGTGAGACCAACCATCATGGCTCCGTTCCTTCCTTCGCCTGCCACATCTTCGCCATCAACCTCCCCGGGGTGGGGGAAGTGGCAGGAGGCTACCGAACTCGGCAGGAGGCTACCGAACTCGGGTGGCGGGAGAGACAGCTGCTGCCCTAGGCCCTGTGCCTGGCTCGGTGCGGTGAGGCGTCCCTTCCCTCGCCCGCGCCTTTTCTTTTTACTTTTATACAGGATACATCACGAAGAGCTTTCCAGGCTCTGCCATGCAGGCAGGATGCTCTCAGTACCTTGCCAGGTTTTCTGAGAGGGAGAACTAGGCTGTAAGAGGTCGAGTGGACACAAATGCGGCCGCACGCTGCCGAGAGCATTGTCTTACGTCTCTGGATCTTGACCATTGATGGGATTACACGGCACGGGGGCAGTTTGTGGGTGTGGCTGCCAAGCTATTGGAAAATTGGGGGGTCTGGGTGGAGGTGACCCAATCCCGATCCAAGCAGGCTTGGAAATCTCAGCCACGGGTCCTGCACACCTGGGTTCCTCTGCCAGTTCCTTCATGTGGGAAGCTCGTCCGAATGTGTGGAGAGGGGCCTTGAGCATGTACTCAGATAGCTTTCTAAAATTGTTTGGGCAGAGATGCCTCCAGACCCCTCACCAGGCGGAGTCTCATACCCGGGGCACCGCAGAGGGGGGTGGGTGATCCCACCACGTACCCAAACAGAGCCCCAGCAGCTGAGAACCTCCACACTCCAATTGCCACTATGCTCATGTCTAGACTCCACAGGCTCGGGACAACAAGCTTCATCTAGGACCGAATTATTGAAAAACTCAAGTATGCAGGTTGTGACAGAAATCTCCAGGTTTCGTGGAGTCAGAGGTGGGCACCTCCCCCACTCCCCATGTCCCTATTCTTCTGGGAGCCTGGCAGTCATGCTCATGAATTGCCTCTGGCCCCATAAAAGCTCATTAACCAGCCAAGATCCAGAGACTCATGAATAAGTCTCGAAAGAAATCAATAAGCTGCAGAGATGCTTTCAGACCCCAAAGTCACCATTCAGTTAAAAATTTAACTGCAGCTCTATCACCCCATTCAAAATTTTTTATTTCCTGGAGTGCACGATATCTCATACTCTGCACCACTGATATACCAGGAGTAGCACACCACATCGGATGGGATGTAAAGTAGAAGGCAACCAATCTCAATTAAGAAAATAGTAACACACAAGGCTTAACCTGCAAAATGTTAGTAACCTCTTATACAAGGGTTTAATGACTCCAGAGTGAGATACAACGATCTTCACACACTTTTGTCTAAGGAAATCTTTTTGATCATTTTTAGCGAATTATTCATAACAAGCAGAACAAATTATTTAGGGTCTGCTACTGGGGCAGGCCTAAGTGGTGGTTGGGAAAACTGGAAATAATAGTAATGGGAAGGTATAATGATGGTGAGACTGGTGTTGGAATATTGAATGTAATAAATCATCATCACGATCACAATCATGAATCCTGTTGATTGTCAAGTTGTTCGAGCAGTCTCAGTAACCTCTCCATTCGTCCTATCCCTGAGATCTTAGAAGCCTTTCTCTTTTCGGCCTTCCCAATGATGGAGGCTCTTTCAGGGTCAGGAAAATGATATTCAGCTGGTTACTGACTTTGGAATATGGATACACCATGGGAAGCTTGCAAGGCTGTCCCATGTGGGCAGGAAGCTCTCAGTAGCTTGCTAGTTTCCCCCAGAGGGAAAAGTAGGTCATAAGATATCACATGGCTGCTTCTCGGCCACGCGCTTCTGGGAGCTTGCTTTTAAGTTTCTGGATGTTGGCTGTTGATGGGATTACACACACCTGGGTTCCTCTGCCAGTACCTTCATGTGTGAGGCCTGTCCAAACGTGTGGAGAGGGGCCTTGAGCATGGCTGTGGCTAGGTTCCCGTGGTCTTCGGCCGCCAGGAGCTCTGCTCGGGTGGGGAGGAAAGCTGGAGCCCATTCTCTCCAAGGGGCCCCAGGGAAGACAGCCAGGCATGTGGGCAAGAGACTCATCATGAGCAACTTAATAGAAATAAATTTAAATTTTAAAAAATTAATTAAAAAAATTAAATTGTTTGGGGTTGGGTTTTGCTTTAGATGAGAAAAATCAGGCGGGCTTGAGACACACCTGGTCCTTGTCTGCTGACAACTATCTGACGCAGAGGTAGAGGCTTGGAAACCTCTTAGAAGTGGGAAAGGAAGTACCATGGCCTGACGTTCATGCAAGCTAGAGCAAAGAACCCACCAGCTCTGAGGACAAGGAAAAGAACTCAGAATTCTGTTTAAATCACTGAACAGATGAAAGATAGTCTACATTACTAAATTCCAGTGAAAGACACAAAAAAAAAGCCCTGGAATTGACCATCCACTCTGGTGAGTCACTCCTCATGGAAAGTGTCCTCTCCCCGATGGGCGGTGACAAAGGCAGAATGGGCCAAGTTTGCCTTGAGTGGTCACTAGACAAGTGGAGCAGGACACTTGCCCTTCCATGTCCCTGGCTACAATTCAGAGTTCCTAAGTGTGTGTCCCTACATTTGACCTCTCCATTGAACTCTTTTACTGCGAGGGAGGAGCAGGGGGTACCCAGAGCAATGCTAAGGCGACTAGAGGTGCTTGAGTCACTGCCAGTGACAAGCAATGTGCACGCCACTCCTTTGAGTGACCACCTTGGCCCACGCCACTAAACTCTTGATTCCTATATTTAATTATTTGCTATATGTATTTGCTTATTGGCAGAAATATCTAATATTTTTCCCCATTACCTACACCTGCTCAATCTTACCAATGAGTTTTCCTCTTTCTTAGTGTAAGGAGTTTGGCTTAAGGTACTGGATAACCAGGCTGGAGAGATAGTCCAGTGGGCAGGGCTTTTGCTTTCCATATAAGTAGACCTGGGTTCATTTCCCAGAACCCCATATGGTCCGCTGAACCCTGCCAGGAGTGATCCCTGAGTGCAGAGCCATGAGAAATCCCTGAGCTCTCCCATATGTGGTGTGGGGGGGGGAGATCCTGAGGGGCCGGAGTGATAGTACAGCAGGTAGGGTGCTTGCCTTGCATGCAGCCATCCCAGGTTCAATCCTCGACATCCCATTTGGTCCCCCCGGAGCACTGCCAGGAGTAATTCCTGAGTTCAGAGCCAGGAGTAACCCCTGAGCACTGACAGCTGTGTCCCCAAAACTAACAAAAATTAAAATACGGAGTCGGGAGAAGGAGCATTGCTAAGAGAAAGGATCTAGGAAAGGAGCAGGTCTGGGACAAGTTGATATTCCAATTGATATTCGAGCAGAAATAGAAAAGGATCAAACCTACTGATGCAACCACCAACGTTTAATCCGAATCTTTTCACTCTCAGAAGGCCACAGCTGCATCTGTTCTGGCCTTCACCCCTGCAATGGCTTCCCTTGCTCTCTCCTCTCCTACAGCCTGATCTGCATAATACAGCCAGGGATCACTTACTTTCTCCAAGAGGGATTTGTGGGAATATTTTCTGCCAGGAAATCCTTCTTCCAGATCTGCCTCTGTATGCACTTTCTCGTGAGCACAGTTCATCCTAACCTCCTCATCTGAAGTCTCTAGCTCATTATTTCATGCTACTCTGTGTTAGCATACATTTATTATCTCTATATATCTGAGTCAGATCATTTTAAAAATAAAGGTAAGGAAGTAATATGGAATAGCAAGCACACAGAAATATGGTCAGTGGGATCAGTGATAACCACCAACCCTTTTTCTTAAAGTATTGTGATATGTCATAAAGGGAATAGAAATCAGACACCACCTCTGTCTGAGGGTCTAGACAGAACTAGAGTATTTATAGCCTAGCCTTAACTGAGCCAAATTATTCTACCTCCTTCCTTCCTATATTCCTTCCTTCATTCTTCAGGAAATATTTGAGTGTCAGCTGCAAATACAATAAAGATGGGAAGGACCAAACTGGTCATTTTTTTCCCAAAGGTCCAGAGCCCAGAGAAAACACACAGATGCTCAAATTCACAAGTTAGTGTGAGTAGAATGAGTATGAGATTTCCCTGAGTATTCACACCACTATGTGACTCACAGAATCATTGGTGTGCTTCAAGGATGAGTTCACTTTGGGAGGACCTTAAATCTTCTTTGCACACTATTTTCAAGGCTCATAGAGTGGTATGACATCAGGCTGCAACCAGAATTAAGGTCTTGTTTCTCTGTTCACTCTTTCCACAAAATCAGTGATTACAGTTTCTAAATAATGGCCTTTGTTGAGGAAGATCTGATTTTAATGAACCTGTGTTTGTTCCTCATTGGAACTGCACCACTAAGACTGTGCCTACTGCATGCGTCCTTTCTGCAGATTCCTCGACGGCTAAGCAATGAGCAGTGGCTGCTGGCCCCATGGTTCCTACATGCAAGGATGTTACTCGCAAGAAAACCAGGTCTGTGTCTGGAACCCCTTGGAGCTGGGAGCAACTTTTGAGGACACGGTGAGTTCAGAGGCATGAAGAAGTGATTCAGAGGCTGGTCCTGAAAGAGAGAAAAGTTTATGTGAGAAGGACTAGTCAATGTTGTTTTTGTTGTTTTGATAGTTCTTAAGGCTAGAATGTCAGCTTCTTAAGGTGGTAGAGTGGTATCCTGATCTATTGACTGCCCACAATGTTAGAATCAACCTGGATCAGCAGTTCTGTAGCCCCAGCTGGTCCTCACAATACTTAATCACGCAATGAGCAATAGCTTCTGGAGCTTCCTATTCTATTTCAGAAGTTTCAGGGGTCAGGCAGCAGCTACTTACTAGATGGTACCTCAACATTAATATATATATATGTATGTATATATATATATATATATATATATACATACATGTATTTGGAGGGATCTCAGGGGATCAGAAGGAAACTTCCAAGTCATACTTGGATCACCTGGTAGTGCAATGCTGCTGCCAAGGATCCATGTTCTGGGAACTCTAAGGCCAACCCATCAGTGTGGGCGGCCACCATTGCTCTGCCAGGCTGTGCTCCAGCGGTGCACAGCACTGGGGGAATTCATGTAGTGCCAGGAATTGAACCCAGGGTCTGAAAATGCAAGGCATGTACTCCTTCCTTGAGTTAGCGCAGTGATCCTGAAAATCCATTTCCTATCTACAGGAACTTACCTGTAGCACTGACACTCGGGTCCTCTGCCGGCGAGGGAGCTGCATCTTCTCTGTGAGATTCCACATAGCCTCTTCTGGAAGTCCAGTCCCAAAGAACAACCCTCCCCACGAAATTCTCCTGTCTTGTGTTGTTGGTAGAATACGGGAGCATATCTAACTACCAGTGTGATTCAGTGGTATTCTTCTCAAATTTGAAATACCTGAGATCCCATATTGTGGGCAAATCGGGGTGGAATTAGTACCCTGAAATTCACCACCCACTCCCTTTTTGCTTTTCCTGACTAACACTACTCACCCACTGGCTGAGGTCAATTCACCAACCAACCTCTACCATTGGAGATGAAGTTGATTCCAACTTGAAAAAAAATCACTCCTCTTGAACATTCTGAATTCTCACCTTGAAACTCCCATGTCAGGCCATCTTGCCACATTCAACAGAGAAGAGGCCAGGCATTCCGGTGAGCAACGCGGCCGGAGAAATGCTCCAGACCCGAAACTGGGCCAGCAACACCGGAGAGCCGGACGGAGGAGGTGCAGCCTGCACACCTTCTCCAGATGGAGCCCTGGCGACACTGAGCAACAACTAACACGGCTCCGGCTTGCAGGACTGGGACACATCCGAGCCACAGGGGGGCACTGGAGTGGGGCGGCGCCAGCCCAACCTCCAAGTGGTCCCGGCCGCCGGAAGTCACGCCCTCGACCCACCCTCGGCGCCATCTTGCCACATTCAACAGAGAAGAGGCCAGGCAGTCTGGTGAGCAACGCGGCCAGAGAAATGCTCCAGACCCGAAACCGGGCCAGCAACACCGGAGAGCCGGGCGGAGGAGGTGCAGCCTGCACACCTTCTCCAGATGGAGCCCTGGTGACACTGAGCAGCAACTAACACGGCTCTGGCTTGCGGGACTGGGACACATCCGAGCCGCGCAGCCGCTAACGCGGCCGTGCGACCTTTTCTAAAAACTGAAAACATACAATCTTTTAATGGAAAACCAATTATCAAATGCTTCCTTAGTAGGGCTGTCTTTCTTGGGGGAAACTCCAACAACAATAGTGAGTTTTGTTTTGCAATATGGAACGTAATCAAGGTAAAGAGAAAATGAAGTGAAATTCATCAGTTATACAGTTGGGGGTGGGGGCGGGGGCGGGGGCGGGGGGTATACTGGGGATTTTGGTAATGGAATATGGGCACTGGTGAAGGGATGGTGTTTGAATATTGTATAACTGAGACATAAACCTGAAAACTTTGTAACTTTCCACATGGTGATAAAATAAAAAAAGAAAAAAAGAAACTCCCATGTCAGCTGCTAAACTTGGAAAGAACTTGAATGTTTTCAAAGTCTCTGGATATTGGCTCTTTAACTGACCAGTCAATACTTTTTTTTTCCCTACTGTGATCACAAGTCGCTTCTTCCTGGTAGAAAAAAAAGCTAGTAACTCTTAAGTTCAGTCAAAATAAGAATAATTACTAAAACAAAATAAAATGGGCAACCATGTGTGGGGGCAGCGGGGGTGGTGGTGTGTTTGTAGTAGTAAGATGATGCTAGAATTGTGGTGGTTGGTGCAGTGATAGACTCAGACATATATACATATATATTAAGCTATACTTCTGATATTTTCTAATACTACAAACCAATAAAAAAATCCTTTAAAAGTGAAAAGTTTATTAATAAGACAATACAAGAATGACACTCATTTGCCTCATGGTAAAGTTCTAGAATTTTTATCATATTTCCCAAATCTATTGCTTAAATGCAGAGTCTCTTGCCCAAGTGCCTGGCTGTCTTCCCCGGGGCCCCTTGGAGGGGGTAGGCTCCAGCTTCCCTCCCCACCCTGAGCAGAGCTCCCGGTGCCTGAAGACCTCCAGAGCCTAGCCACAGCCATGCTCAAGGCCCCTCTCCACACGTTTGGACGAGCCTCACGCTGAAGGTACTGGCAGAGGAACCCAGGTGTGTGGGACCCGGGGCGGAGACCTCCAAGCCTGCTCTGATCGGGACTGGGCCTCTTCCACCCAGATTCCCTATTTTCCAGAAGCTAGGTGATCACACCCAGGGACTGCCCCTGGTGGCCGTGTAATCCCATTAACGGCCAACATCCAGAGACTTAAAACCAAGCTCCCAGAAGTTTAGACATCTTATAGCCTAATTCTCCCTCTGGGAGAACCTTGCAAGCTACTGAGAGTTTCCTGCCCACAAAGGAGAGCCACACAAACTCCCCATGGTGTATTCATATGCTAAAGCCGTAACAATGATGGGTCTCATTACCCTAACCCTGAAAGAGCCTCCAATGCAGCATCGTTAGGTAGGACAAGTAAAGAGAGGCTTCTAAAATCTCAGGGCTAGGACGAATGGAGACGTTACTGAGATCGCTCAAGAAATTTGATGCTCAAGAACTTCGACAATCAACGGGATGATGATGATTGCTTAAATAGATTTGGAAGATGCAAGCCACATGCTCAACCCCATGAAATTCTTACTGCAAGTGCCCAAATACAAACTCAAGCTGTTCTCTGAACGTTACATTTTTTAAATAATATTGGACTAGAACTTAAAAACTGAGATCCCAATGTTTTATAATAAGGAATTATTAGTAAGTAAATAAAGAGATAAAAAGATAAAGTTTTGTATGTGAAAACGAGGTCACTGTTTCAAAAAAAGCCATGGCTCAAAATGTCTTGTAAGGAGCTGAACATGCTGGTGGCTCTTGAAATTTGCTGAGAATAAATTTGAAATCACATTTCCATGGAAATAATTGCCTATCCCCTATAGTAATGGTTCCAAACTTTTCAAAGATCCTTTTTTGAATGCAAAAATATTTTCATGAGAATGCCCACAGGATGAGAAAAATGAAGACTCTTCACAAGAGACACACACTGATCTGCATTAATTCCACTTCCCCTCGGTAGTCTTGGTCCCACCAACTGACTTCTACTGATCCTGTCTTGTTAGAGACACACAATTACCCAGAAATGACTCTCCCTGTGCAAACTTCCCAGCACATACTTGCTGCTTGTATCAAGACTTCAGAAATAACTTGGTCTGCACCAGATTTACCTTTATCAGAATGCAATTATACTCCATCATTTTTAGTCTTCATAGGTAGTCTACATTTGATGTTTTACAGCCTCTAAATTTGCCATTATAGATCTCTCTAATTAAATCTAAAAACCGTTCACCTTCTCAAGCATATGTTTGAATTGTGAGAATCCAGAGACTTCATGAAGGACCTTTCTATATGCAAATAACAAACGTGATAACTTATCATTCCCACCATTGGGATGATGATCCCCATAAATCTTCGCTGTACCACTGAGCATGGCATTAAATCAGGCTTCTGGCCCATTGCATTGTGGGTGAGAAGGCTGAAGTTTTACATATTTAATCCCACTGCACCCTCCTAGAAAATTCACACCTGAGCAGCAAGAATCTTGGAAAGAAACCCGCAAATAATAAACCATGCCAACCCCACCTAGCTCATGGGTAAGAGAACTCTGTATGTACCATGCTGTTTCCAAAGCCTTTGGATCAGAACTCCTCACACCTTCAACCCTACAGACCATCATCTGTCCTGCATCCAGTCCAAGGACCAACCTGTCTACATCTGTGGACCAACACAGTCCCAGGAATCAACTAAGACCACTCTCTTAGTTGTCTTGGCAATGAGTACTTTGCCCTTCTGAGAGGGGAGGTGTGATCCCCAATCTCGCCAGTGAGCAGGTAAGGACTCATGTGCACCTTTGTTCAGCCATTCTTCTTGCCCAGCCTCAAGATTGCCTCACCACATACGTATCCTTTCATTTCTGCCCTTTTGGTCAGATCATCAAAGACATTTGGGATGGCATGAACTCGGGGAATCATCTGTAAGCCTGGATGAGGTGAAAGTCACATCTTTATTTTCACTGACTTCTAGTAGCAATTTTGTATTTTCTTCAAATGTGAATACAGCCAAGAAAATAGTCGATCTGGAGTGTTTGTTGCCCCAGAAATCACAGATATTTTCATAGGGGCAACAGTAGGTGTTGGCTGTCTCATCAGAACTTGAGTTTGCTGTTTAATATGGTAATAGAGAGGCCTATTAAAGTTAGAGTTTCACATAATTGTTTTCATTTGTAAGCCTATTCATGAAGGGTCTGAGGACACAGAGAAAGTCAGGGTGTCTTGCCTTGCAGGTGCGTCCCTGAACCATCCCTTCTACAGAAATAAAAAAAAGTGAGAGTTCAGAAATAAAAAAAAAAGAAGCTAATGAGAGAAACAGCTTGAGAGAAAATATGTTCAGACGATGTGTCTGACAAAAGCCTAGAACCAAGTAGAAATTTAAAAAAAAACATGCCCTGGTCCCTTCATGTTTTCCAAGTGGAAAGTCCGCTCAGGACATTTCATCTGCCTTACAATTCCATAGTCAGAGGAATCTCACAGAGTCGAGGATATGTCTCAAATCCCACAAGTACTGAAGGACTCGACTCCCAGAAAAAAGTCTCCTTTACATGCAAATGGTGAACCAATAAACACAATGACCATTTATTGTATGTCACTATCGTCTCACAAAGGCGCTTTGGTAAGGGCATTATCAACGTTGATCCTTTGCCGTATGACCAACTATATAATTTTCTGTAAAAACAAGAAAACTGCAACCATGAGTGGCCAAAGGACTTTCACATAATGGAGGCAAGATTCCAACTGGGCGGTCAGATCCTTCTGAAGCCCTGGGCAGCCTGCTTCCAACAGTCAGTGTGAAAGCTGGTGCAAATATTTTTGCAGCAAATTGAGATATAATCTCCTGGTGCTTCAGTTTCCTTTTCTTATAGATTAGTGCTTAATAAAAAAATTATTTGCATTTCAGGACTTGTTAGAAATTTTCTTAGCAGACATATTATATTACATAGAATAGAACACATACATACACACAATTGTGTCCAGAAAACACAGTCACTGGAAAAAGTTATTGGTATCATTTTTGCTAAGGCAGAGGGTAGGGCATTTGCCTTGCACGCGGCTGACCCAGAGTTTCGATTCCTCCACCCCTCTCAAAGAGCCCGGCAAGCTACCGAGAGTATCCCTCCCGCATGGCAGAACCTGGCAAGCTCCCCGTGGCATATTCGATACGCCAAAAACAGTAACAAGTCTCACAATGGAGACATTAATGGTGCCCGCTCTAGCAAATCGATGAGCAACAGGATGACAGTGACACAGTGATACAGAAATACCGATGATTGTGGACAAAGATGAAGCAGATGGTGAGACCCAATCTTTGCAAGTGAGAAATTCTCAGCCTTTCACCTGGCTGAGAACCTCCATCTCCCTAAATAATCAGAAAACCAGTTGTGGTAGCAAAGGGTCACATTCTCAAACATTTCCAGTGGCACCTCCAAGCCAATGGGGTGGAGAACTCTGCCTTGGCTCCCAGCTACCTTTCTGTTCCTGGAGAAATTACCATATTCAAATCCTTTCACCTTTCACCTTTAACCCTTAACCTCCCCCACAAATGCTGCTAGCCTGCCTCAGAAATATCTCCTGCAGTTCAAAATTTGATTCAAGCACCCAATGCAATACCTTGTTCAAATTAGCACAAGAAGACTGAAGACAGTAGGTGTCAAAGCTGAAAAACCTGACAGGTGGAAAGTGATATTTCAGTGATATTTAAGTATTCTGAATTTTTCGATACCACACCGTGAAGTCAAAGCAGTCAGAGATCTGCATTTGCTACCCGCCCCCCCATCCTCAAGTGTCAATTCAGAGTAGACCCACCCAGACCAAGTAGCACCAAGAGTAAGGCGCCTCCCCCCCTACACACACACACCCCCGCTAAGTCCCACCAGCAGCTCCAGACTGGAAGTGCATGCAGGACTAATAACTGTGTAGCCAAATTCTGCTTCTCCTTTGGGGAAACTGTATATCCTCAACTGAATCCCCCCAACTTAGGCCTGCCACACCCCAACCAGTGTTGAGTGTGACCAAGCCAACCCCAACAAATTTCCCCTTCTGGGAATTCAGCCTTGAGACAGAGGCACCGGTGATGGGGGGATGGAGTCACACCATCTCCTAAGGCAAAGGACTTGGAGTTGGCAGGGATACAATTCAGTCCCTATCACTATCACTGTCACTATCATCCCGTTGATTGTCTATTGCTCAAGCGGTCCCAGTAATGTCTCCATTCGTCCTAGCCCTGAGATTTTAGCACCGTCCTTCCCCACGGTGCCACATTAGAGGCTCTTTCAGGGTCAGGAGAATGAGACCCATCGTTGTTACTGTATTTGGCATATGAATACGCATGGGGGACCTTGCCAGAGTCTCCCGTGCAGGCAGGAAGCTCTCAGTAGCTTGCCAGAAGCCTCACACATGAAGGAACCGGCAGAGGAACCCAGGTGTGCGGGACCCGGGGGTGAGATCTCCAAGCCTGCTCGGATTGGGACTGCAGCTCTTCCACCCAGATCCCCCATTTTCCAGTAGCTAGGCAGTCACACCCACAAACTGCCCCCTGGCACCGTGTAATCCCATCAATGGCCAACATTCAGGGACTATAAAACAATTCAGTCCATAGCAAATGAACAAACTACTTTTCCAGGGAATATATTATGCCTTTGGGAGATGTTAAGATAGATGGAATCTACCTTAAAGCACTCACAATAAGGAGAGTGCACTATTGCAGTGTTAGAGGAAGTTAGCGCAGGCCCGGGCAGTGGGCTCGTGGAGAGCCCCCATCAGTCTTCTCACCAGCACACCTGCACACCAACCCACTTCGACAATCAAATTTCCATCGACAGCCAAGAGCTTTCTTATTCATATAGAGAAGGCCAGAAAACAACTGCTGTCAATTAAATTGTTGGTATTCAAGCGTGAGTAAGAGTCTGAATAAGATAGCTTAGAAAATTCCCAAGCTTCCAAAGTAGGATAAAATACCCAGTAAATAATACCATTAATATCTGACGCCTAATGCTGTCAATTCTTGTCTTGGTGATCCTTTGGTACCATCACCCACAAGGCAGGGAACAGAGCTCCCAGACTTGATAAAAAGAGTTCGTTTGGGGCGGGGGGGGAGGGGGGGAGGAAGGCACATGCGGCAGGGTTTGGTTTGAGATCTACTCTCCTTTAGCCCAGCTGAGAATCCCCACCTCCCGCAAGCAACCTGGAAGTCTCTGATGATCCACAGGCCAGTTCCCAAGCAGCTTAGAATATTAATGCTTACGTGTTGCTTTTAGTAGTAATCTGTGTAGCACTGTAGCACTGTCATCCCATTGTTAATTGATTTGCTCAAGCAGACACCAGTAACGTCTTCATTGTGAGACTTTTGTTACTGTGTTTGGCATATCGAATACGCCACAGGGAGCTTGCCAGGCTCTGTCATGTGGGCAGAATACTCTCCGTAGCTTGCCGGGATCTCCGAGAGGGATGGAGGAATTGAACCCGGGTCGGCCGCGTGCAAGGCAAATGCTCTACCCACTGTGCTATTGCTCCAGTCCAGTAATCTGTGTATGTTTGTTATTTAAAGTGTTTGGGGATAATTTGATTTATCAATGGATTTGATTGGTGATTCCAATAAAGTGAGCAATTTATTTTAGGCTTGAGATTTTTTAAAAGTTTTAAGAGAAGTTAGCTAAATTGTAAACAGCATTGGGATGCTTAAGATAACGGATATTCACCATATCTAGAGTTTAATTTATTACATGAGCTACATAGAAGAAATCAAACATATTATATTTGCAAATGCAATTTAAAAAACTTCTTTAAAGAATTCAATTAGCTAAGTTGTAAACCAGGTAGATTATTTAAGGTAGTTCCAGTCTATCCAACTGGAATACTCATAACAGCTCCCTTGAATCCACTAAAATCACTTTTGTAAAAATTTTATTTTATTTTTATAAAATTGTTCACAATAATTGATTACATTTAATATTAAAAATATTCACACAGGCTAGGTGGGGGGCTGGGGCTGGGAGGGCGGGGGTGGGGTGAGGTTTACTGTGGTTCTTGGTGGTAGAATATGTGCACTGGTGAAGGGATGGGTGTTTGAGCATTGTGTAACTGAGACTTAAGCCTGAAAGCTTTGTAACTTTCCACATGGGGATTCAATTAAAAAAAATAAATTAAAAAAAATTCAAACACCAATCCCACCACCCTTATACCTTCCCACCACCATACTTTGAATGTTTTCATCCTGAATCCCAAACCCTGTTCCAAAAGCAGAACAGAAGTAATTTATCTTGTATTGCTTGTTATGAATAATCCACTAAAAATGATCCAAAAACGTTTCCTTAGAGGAAAGTGTGTGAAGATTGTTATATTTCACCCAGGAGCCATTGAGCCCTTCTATAAGATTTTTTTTATTAAGGCAGCTTGATTTACAAAGTTATTCATAGCTGAGTTTCAGACATACAATATTCCGACACCAATCCATCAACAGTGTCAACTTCCCTCCGCTGATGTTCCCAGGTTCCTCCCACACCCCAGCCCACCTGCTAGATAGGAACATCTTTAAGTTTGGTAGTTGGAGTTTGGATCTCCTGCTTTCAGTTTTGCTGGCCTTGAACTATTTTAAGAAAAGGTGGCTCATCAAAGCCTCTGATGGCACAAAGATCAGCCCTGTCACTGTCACTCTCACTGTCATCTCGTTGTTCATTGATTTGTTCGAGCGGGCACCAGTAACGTCTCTCAATGTGAGACTTATTGTTACTGTTTTTGGCATTTCCAATACGCCACGGGGAGCTTGCCAGGCTCTGCCGTGCGGGCGCGATAGTCTCGGTAGCTTGCCAGGCTCTCCGAGGGGGGCGGAGGAATCGAACACGGATCGGCTGTGTGAAAGGCGAACGCCCTACCGCTGTGCTATCGCTCCAGCCCTCCACAAAATTAGAACAAAGAAATAAAACAATGTGTTTATTCAAGAAAGCAATTGAAAAGAGTCAAATCTGGATAGTTTAATCTTTGAAAATCATAATTTATTGATGACCACTATTTTTCCTTCCTGATATACACTATGTAGATTGTTCAACAAGTGGCAAAACTTCAAGTCTAACATAAAATGACTCAGTAGGTATGAAATTTAAAACTGTTAAGTTGTACCACCTCCTTTTTGCTGGTGGCATTGCTTTTCTTTCCAAGTGATCAGCATGACAATGGCCAATTTTCCAAAGGACAGCATCTCAGATTTCATAAAATGCACAAGCAGGTGCAAAGTGCCTTGAGGCACCTTCTCAATCTGGTTCCTCTCGGTCTTAAATAACCAAATTAGGAGTCTAGACTCCAGAGGCAATTTCTCCATCTCTGAAAGAACTTTACTGAAGTCCTCCCCATGAAGAACCTTCCACGCACACTTGAAGTTTCCGTGAAATTGCAGCGGATTCTGATGCCTGGTCCAAACTTCTAGAGACGAGCTTGCCAGGACAGGTTTTGCCTTCCTTGCTGGGCAAACGGAGTGGCTGACTTCATTCTGATACGTGCTGTCAGCGTTAGAACTTGGAAAGGAAGGTTGGAGGAGGAGAATTGGAGCTTTCACCCACCTCTGCTCTTGGGAGGAAATCTGCATCTGCAAGAAGCATCAAACATCTGGGAAGACCCTGGGACAATCTGCAGCATCTCACTCCTGGCCACCCGTCCCAGGCTACCTTCTTAAACGAAAGCCACACCCCACAGCCACCCAGAGGGAAACTGATCCCAGAGCCGTACCCAGGTCAGGAAGCCTCAGACTCATGATCCATCTCTCTTCTGGGCACAAATGTAAGAATAAAATGATATTGGCATCGGTTCAGCTTTGGGGGAAAAAATGTTTAATTTTGTCTCAGTTAATTAGTTTATTTGTTCTCTGAAAGTGACCCCACACTTATCCATTTGGAATCTCTCAGTAACAGACCTACTATGGTTGCTAAGCAACACCATGCATTGTTCTTTCTTCATCTAATTTAAAATTCTCCATTCACAGTGAAGGTCTTCTGAGGAAAGTTATTGTTCAGGGTGGGCCAAATACCATTTTTCACTGTAGCCCATTCAATTTAGAAAAGAAATTACAGTATACTATTTAATCAACATAAAATGATTTGTACAGAACATTTAACATCTTCTTGAAATGTAGCTGTCTTCTTTTGCTAATCAAATTTACTTAATTTATTTTAAACTTTCTCAAGGAGATCTCCTTTCTCCTCCTACCCTTGCTCTTACTTCTGTCCCTTACACTTTTGAACTAATTTATAGATTGGTGGAGTGGGGGCTGCGGGAAGAGAATATTTGGAAATGGAAGACGCACTCTTATTTTCCTGTAATTAGTCATGGGAAAGGAACATTTACTAATCAAGGCTTCATTCTGATGAGAGACTGACCCCAGATTCCAACCTGATTAGAGGGAAGACATTTAACACACACGTTTTCTGATAGGAATGCTACAAAGTTAATCAATTGTTCTAATAATAGTCTGACTTAGCTTCAAGTATTTGAGGAAAAGTGTTACTGAGATGTTTTTTCCAAAGGACACAGCATCATATTTTTGCATTCACACAACAATGTTTCTTAACATTCAGATTAACTTTTTGGCAAAACTGTTTGGAAAGGAAGTACATTTCACAAATGGGCCACAGTATTTCTGGCTGATGACCTCTCATTGTGTGTTCGAGTATTGAAGTATCAAGCCAGTCAAAACAGGTTAAAATAGACTTTCTCGTATGACAATTGCTTGGAATCTGGAACCACCTAGAATAAAAATTCACATGTTTAGGCTGATGAGAGAAAAGTTCTATGAAAGTGAATAAATGGGCAAAAATAAGTAGAATATTTTAAGGGAAATGTAATTTTGTTATTCTAACAATATGGAGAAAATCTGATTTTCAGAGCAGTAAACTCCCTCCTGGGAAAGACTGGATTGATTTTTGTGGGTTTAGAATGTGATTAAGCCTCTTGCTTTGAACGTTGGTGCATGGGGGAGGAGACACCCCAGAAAGTGTGTCTAACTTACAACAAAATGGATGGGCAGGAGGTTCCTGAGGTGGGGCCAGTTTGGTCTAAGTTTGAGGAGTTTGTTTCACGATGGAGACAACTGGACCATAGAGGTGAGTAGAAAAGGGACACTGGTAACACCAGAAAAGACCTTCGGAGGTAGAGTCCAGTCCTGGAGCAGGTTTCAGGAGGGTTTGCTGGGTGCCGGGAGTATCTCTCTTGGCCAGGGCACACCAGGGCTTAGAGGATACTCACTGGAGCCAGCAACTCTGCACTCCCTTCTCAGCTGTACAATCTTTTAACTTCAGGCCTCTGACTGACCACATGTGCCCCTCTGGACCTGGCGTCCCTGCTTGTGTTACGGGAGAGCAACACTTCCTGAGGGCACTCTGAGCACTGAAGAGCTTCTACCCCAGGAAGAAGCCCTCCCAGCTGGTCTGTGTGGCCTCTGCCATCCCATGGGGCCCAGGTCGGTGTTAGTGTTCTGCTGACTGGAAATTCACTGGAAATTGCTCATCATTTGAAACAAGGAGCCAAATTTTTGCACTTGGATCCCATTCCTGAGCAGGCCCCGGAATATCAAATATCAAGCATTTAGAATAAGGTTTGACCCATCGGTAATGCCAGCTGCTTCCCTACCTCACACCACATTTTAGAAAGATTTCCAGGTCTCAGACAAGTACTGAATTAAGGAGAAGAGTCAAAAGAGGATTTTTACAGAGAAACTGGTCAGTACTTACAGTCCTAATGTCCACCCATTAGGTAGAATGTCCACTTCATCCGTTGGCAGGATGAAGACACAGGCCTCCCAGTGAACCATTTGTATCTGGACTAACTTGCTTGCTTTTTTGATAAAACTCTACAGGCAGCGGCGAAGCAAGGACTGAGAAACATCTTTAAGAATCAATTTTGGTGTCTTGCTGGTAACACCTGCGACAAACACATTGATTCATTACGTGCAAACAGACAGAAAGGATACACTTTAAGACTCTTCATTTTCTAAGTATAGCAGGTCCATAAATAATATAATTGCAGAGTGTAAGAGATAATACAGTGGGTAAGACACTTGCCTTGCAAGAAGCCTACTTGAGTTCAATCATTGGCCCCACAAATGTTGTCCCAGACCCCACCAGGTGTGATTCCTGAGCACCGAGCCAGGAATAAGCCAAGAGCACATTTGCATGTGGCCCCAAACCAAAATATCATTGCATCCAACATCACTCCTTTTAATACTTAGAGAAAAGAATCTCAACCAGCTCCACTACCTATGGAATTGGTACATTGCCATGTCTATTGGTTTTTCTCAAGGTCTCTGTTTTCCTCCCGTAATGCATAGGGGTGAGATTTATTAAGGGGTCTCCCTTGTTCCAATCCAAGTGTGTGTAATAGAGGAATGTCCTGGTTAATGCTGGACCTGCCTTAGTTCAGAAGAGGGTCAGGACATTGAAACCCTGTATGGGAATCAAGCTGGAAAGTGAATAAATGATCTCAAAGAAGTTTTATATAAAAATCATGTGGAGCCTTTGTTTAAAAGCTTGGTACTGCTTTTATGACCAGAAATATACCGTAGGAACAACTTAGCTCTTCTTCTTATCAATCAGCCTAGGGCCAAATTGTTTCATTATATGTTGTCTTGTTTATCATCAGTTTCCAAGAACTGATCAAAATGGTAAGTGAGGGCCTTACTGTACTTTGAAAATGGTGTTCGCTACAGTTTTTCTCAGGGCCAAAGGCAATGGAAGCCCATGTGCCTTTTGTGTGTAAACATGAATATTACTCATCAATTCAGCACACGTTTAAATAACTTATTTTCAACTGTCAAGAACACCTTCCAAAGATATGTGAGGCTAAAACACAGTTTAAAAATTGCTTTAATTTTGTAGAGAAGGAAAGAAATCAAGGGGAGAAGTAAGAAGATGAGGACAAGAAGTAACGGGGAGCTGGGCCAGGGCCCCCGGTACATCAGGAATGAGAGGGAGCGTGGAGCTTGTACCCAAACCACAGACTCAAGGACACCGGACACTGAGATCCAAAGCACAGCCACCAACATGAAACTGTTACCCTCAAGGAACCATGCTGGTGTGAGAAGGTGACCCTGGTGGTGAGGCTGATGCTAGAACATTCGTGTCTGAAGCTCAACTACCAAGGACTTTGTAAATCACGGTTCCTAAATTTAAAAAATAGCATAATAAGATTCCTTTAATCTGTTAAAGTTGCTTCTGTTTCTGTGTGCTTCTGGCTGGCCTCCAATGTAGGATACAGCCCATAAGCCCTTAGCTAGCCGGGACCTTGGGGACACATGACCCAATGGGGTAATCACCATCCACAGGACAAACATGGGGAATTCCCTGCATAGCCCGGAGGGGGGACTGAGCTATTTACAGATGTGAAGTCTCAAATACTCAGAACAATATCTGGGAAGAAAATTGGTACACAGAGGTGCTGTCACGTTTTTCCACAGACACCTTCCTCCTAGGAAGAAGGGAATGGCTGGAGGGGGTCCACATAGGGTCCCTCTCAACCTGGATGGAACACTCTTCCTGGCATCTTGGTTGCCTATCCAGTGTGTGCCCTCAAGCATCAACTTATATGAAACAGAACTTCATCTGTCTCCCACTACACAAATCAAGACTATTGTGCAATGGTCTTCCTTACAGAGAAATGCAGATTTTCTGGAGTCAAAGGCATATCCTCAGCTCTGCTCCTGGTTGCCCCCCTTCCATCTCCTGTCTGGACCTTCAGCTGCCACCCTCCGCCGCAGCCAGCAATCTCTCCAGAACCACCTCAGCTCTGCTGCCCTCAGCCCCCAGGCCCAACCCTGAACATTCCAGAGGATCTGAGCTCTAACCCAGTCCCCAGAAGCAACTTCTCCAGGAATCAAAGGGTTCATTCGTGTTGTTATGCTCCTGACCAAGATTTTAAAAAAATAATAGTCATGAGGGGAACTTGGCCATCATAAATATAAATGTCCCCAGAGACTGGAGAGATAGCACAGCGGGTAGGGCGTTTGCCTTGCACGCAGCCGACCCGGGTTCAATTCCCAGCATCCCATATAGTCCCCTGAGCACTGCCAGGAGTAATTCCTGAGTGCAGAGCCAGGAGTAACCCCTGTGCATCGCCAGGTGTGTCCAAAAAAAATAGAAATAAAATAAATATAAATGTCCCCAGAAGAGGAAAAGAGAAAGAGATGCCACCATGCCAATATAACCCAGCAGTATTCTAAATGCAGCCTTTTTTTAGAACTTTTACTGGTGGTCCGGGGAGCTTTAAAGAAAATCATTTTTCTCACATTGCTCTTTGTAGCTCCCAAATATTGAATTGAATTGTATTTTTGAATAACAATGAAGAAAATGCCTTAGACAAGTGTTTATTCACACTATTTTACATATTGGAAAGTTGGGAGCCCACCGAACTTACAACTGTGAGGCGAGGGTCCCCTCTTTAGAGCCTTAGGAAGCATGGTAGAAACTCTGGACTTCAGTCTCTCTCCTCTCTCCTCTTCTCTTCTATTTCTTCTCACCATTCTCTCTATACAAACACTGTTAAATAAATAAATAAATAAATAAATAAATAAATAAATAAATAAATAAATAAGAGTGTTGAAGTACAAGGTTTGGGAATCTCTTAGATAATCAAGTCTATCACCCAAATTTCAAGCTCAAGAAAATTAAAAGGTGGGGGTTGGCATGTGACATGCCCAAGGCCACATGAACCCCAGAAGAAACATTCCACAGAAACCACTGTCATCGCATGACTGGTCACTTCAAGGGGTCCATCTAGGATTAACAGTTGATGCTTTCAGAGCTCGAACCCTTCAGGTAACCAGCATGACAGCAGAAAGAGTTCTCAATTAGGGGTTATTTTTATTTTTTAAAAAAAGGTATTTCACCAAAAAAAAAAGGTATTTCACATTAACAAGGAAATAAATGATATAATAATGAAACACTAGGAGATGACCAAGGAGAGCACATGAATAACTGAGTTCTGGACCCTATTCTAGGATATTTCCAGCACATTCTATAGCTAATCTTGGACAGGAATTGCTGGCAGACCTCAGTAATCCAGCTGTGATCACTTTCAATGCATTTGAATCAGCTGAGACAAAGGCAAGTAAAATCCTCTGCTGGATTCATGCATTATCACAAGAAAGAGACTAGAATTGGAGTGGAGGAATATACATTTTGTTGAAAAAAAATTGTTGGCAATCATTCACTAATGCACCATAAGCATGTGACAACTTAGCACACTTCAAGTGCAAAAGATGAGAGCAAGAGAATATTCCCATGATTAGTGGACTATCAATGTTAATATGGGAAGTCAACAGACTCTATGCTTTTTGTTGGGTCAAAAACACAGAATTTCTAAAAACAAACTTTATTAATCTACTATGCATTTTTTAACCCATAATCAGTATGACCATCAGGTACCATCTGTAAAAACACTGCCTAAGAAGAGTTCATGATATTAAAGACAGTGGAGACGTCTTCAAGGCAGGCCTCTGGGCAATGCCTTACATGAACATGAATGGCAGGCCAGAGTGTAGGACATGTCTGCAACTGGGGCTGTGGTACAGAGCCCCTTGTATTGGTGACAGGCCTCATGCCCCCTTGCCTTGGAGCACTCATTCATCTGGCCTCTGCGGGAGCACTCCTACTCATCCTTAAGTTAAATGTGGGCCCCTGCCTGATGCAGCAGAAAAGCAACACAGTGCATGGGGTTTTATAAGGGAGAGGCCCCACTTTGTCTAGAGTGCAAGGAAGGTGGCTTCCACTGCCTCATCCTTTACATTAGATAAGGTGGGACTAGAAAGTTCTTTTTTGTGTGTGTGACATAAAAACAGGCTTTATTTGAAAGTTTTGGGGAAGGAGGGGGGAAGGAGAAAGAGAGGAGAGAGAGAGAGAGAGAGAGAGAGAGAGAGAGAGAGAGAGAGAGAATACCACATTCAAGAAAAAACACGGGCTTCTCCAGAGTAGAGAGGGAGCCCCAGTACACACCCCAGCATTGGACATGAAAATATGAAAGTCCACATCTCGAGAGGGAGATGCAGGCACCACATGTGCCTGGCACCACATGTGCTTGGCAGCAACACACGGGCACAGGTAGCACATGGGCTCAGGCAGCACGTGGACGTGTTTCCTTACTCTCAGAGCAGAGCCCAGCCGTCTCTGGGTCTGTGCTGGCACCAGGGAAAGGTCTGATGAGGCCTCAGTTCCTGTGTCCACAAGGTGGGTCCTGGCAGCCTGAGGGCTGGTGGGTTTAATTACTTCCCAAGAATCCATTGCATGGCACTGAGAATGAGAGTCTTGGTTCTTCCTTACAGGTTCTACAAACCAAGCCCTAAGAGCCCCTATGTCATCCGTTAGAGTTATGAGATTGGTCACTCTTACCGTGGGCTTCTAAGTCCTTGACACATTCTGCAACACCAGGGCCCAGGGTCACTTGATGGCAGGAGTCCAGCTTAGACATAATTCAGCAGATGATCATTTCAGAGCCAAAGGCTTGAACTCATTTAGTAGTCTGAGCTCTGGCAAATATTTACTCACATGTCTAAAATTAGGTAGTTCCAGAGGCAGGATTCTCGGGTTGGGGGGACAAGAGGGAAAAGCAGAACAAAACAAAACAGGGACACTGACGGATCTCTCAGTGCTCCAGCCACAAGGGAGGAGCTGAAATGACCCTAACACCAGCACTTGGTGGGCATTCCTGGCCATTCCCAATATCCCATCCTCCTCTCCCTCTGGCCACGGGAAGACAAGTCTTGGATCCCTTGGGGGCTGAGAGACCTTGAGGCTAGACCTGGCCAATGAATTGACAAAGGCAACAAAGAGCTCCAGTCTCTCTTCTGTGTTTCGGCCACCTCGAAGTCATGTGTTCCAGACAGCACAGCCCAACACGGTGGGCACAGACACAACCCACCATGTCAGATATAAAGTGAGACTAGACTCCTGTCTTAAGCCATGAAGATGTTGGGTTGAGGGGCTGGAGCAATAGCACAGGAGGTAGGGTGTTTGCCTTGCACGCGGCTGACCCGGGTTCAAATCCCAGCATCCCATATGGTCCCCCGAGCACCGCCAGGAGTAACTCCTGAGTACAGCAGGGATGGAGGAGATTGCTTTGCACACAGCTGACCCGAATTCGATCCCCAGCATCCCAGTGTGTGACCCAAAAAGCAATAAATAAATAAATGTTTAAAAATAAAGTTAAAAAATTTTTAAAAAAGAGATGTTGGGTTTGTTTCTTGTTGCAGCCTCTCCCAATGAATCCACTCAGTTCGCTCACAAAACTTCCAGGCGAATCAACCTCAGATATAATGGTGACACAAAAGACTTGCAGGGGGCCTTTGCCGTCTCGAGCCATCTTTCAGGATGAACAGGGCTCCTGCTGCTTCCATAGTGGGGAAAATGAAGTGCCGTGAACTTCTCAGGTTATGGAAACACAATTCGTAGGGAGCTGGATGTACACGCACACCTGAGTCCCTGAAAACTAAGCCAGGATGGAAGAACAAACCACAGCTCTTTAACCCATTCATGGCCTTGAACTTCATGAGACACATCAACACATCCAGAAGGGAGCCACATGACATGCAAAGCCAGGAGTAACCCCTGTGCATCGCCGGGTGTGACCCAAAAAGAAAAAAAAAGAAATTGTGAGATATATATATAAATACATATACATATATATAATTGTATCACTGTATCACTGTCATCCCATTGCTCATCGATTTGCTCGAGTGGGCAGCAGTAACGTCTCCATTGTGAGACTTTTTTTTTATTTTTTTAAAGAAATATTTTATTGAACCACCGTGAAAACAAGAAAAAAAATACAAAGCTTTCAGGTTTAAGTCACAGTCAAATACTGATTAAACCACCATCCCTTCACCAGTGCACCCGTTCCACCACCAAGAACCCCAATACACCCCCCTCCCACCCCACCCCCCATCTAAGTAGCTAATGATATTCCCATTATCCTCTCTATATATTGAGTACATTTCGTATTTCCATACAGAACTCACTATTGTTGATTGGAAATTTTCTCCAACAATCAGGCCTGCTGAATAAGCATCATCTAATAATCTCTTCCTTGGTAAAAGTGGAGACTTTCACGGCCGCGCGGTTTTGGGTTTCTAATATTTTAGCTCAGTTCACAGTCAAAATGGATGGCTGCAAGAATCTGCTCTGGTGCCAAAATGGGTTAGGAGACCTCAGGATCACAGTCAGTAGGCGCGGAGGCTCTGCTTCTCGTGCCACGGCTCTTGGTTCATCTCTGGGCGGAAGGCGCGCCGGGAACACCTCCCCTCCCAGGATCACCTACAGGCTACGTCACTAAAGAGAGTCCTACCTCCTGGTGGAGGGGTCTTAGAGGATGGCTCTCACCACGTGGCTGCTGCCGCTGCCGCCATTTTCGCTCAGAAAAATGGGGTGGAGAGGGAAAAAAATCCCTCCCCGGGCTGCACGAGGTTGTAGTTCAGTTCACAGTCAAAATGCATGGCTGCAAGAATCTGCTCTGTTGCCAAAATGGGTTAGGAGACCTCAGGATCACAGTCAGTAGGCGCGGAGGCTCTGCTTCTCGTGCCGCGGCTCTTGGTTCATCTCTGTGAGACTTATTGTTACTGTTTTTGGCATATCAAATAAACCACAGGTAACTTGCCAGGCTCTTCTGTGCGGGCGAGATACTCTAGCTTGCTGGGCTCTCCAAGAGGGGTAGAGGAATCGAACACAGGTCAGCAGCGTGCAAGGCAAACGCCCTACCAATGTGCTATCACTCCAGCCCATATGTATGTATAAAATGGGAGACTAGGCAACTCTAAACAAGAATAAAATTATTGCAGCAACATGGATAAAACTTAGGCTAACATGTTGGGTGAAGTCAGTCAGAAGGGAAGGGATAAATACAAAATGATGTCTCTCATGTGGGAATTACGGACATACAGCTACACAGCAAAGAAGTAACAAAGGGGCAAAGGCAATACAATTGGAAAACTGACCTTCACGATTGAGTTGGGTGGGGAGGCTGAAAAAGAGGGGTGTTGGGGGTTGGAGGGAAGGAGGTGAGTACACTGCTGGTGGGTGTGGTGTTGGAATTATGTACATGAAAAACCATTATTAATAGCATTGCTAATCACAGAATCTCAATTTTAAAAAATGGATGAATAAATCTGTACAGCATAATAAATATCTAGGCAAATTTCCATTGCATGTATCTCTCTTACAAACAAATGTGGCAAATCTCCTTAAGAACGAATGTTGGGGAAAAGAGAACAAGTGTTGGGAGATCGAGGGAACCATTATAACAATGGTTATGACAACGGAGAGAGAGGGAACCATTATGATAATAACGGTTGGAAGAGATCACTTTGGATGGGAGATGTGTAAAGGACCAAACATAATGGCCTCTCAGTATCTGTATTTCAAACCATAATGCCCAAAAGGAAAGAGAGAGAGAGAGAGAGAGAGAGAGAGAGAGAGAGAGAGAGAGAGAGGAGGAGGAGGAGGAGGAGGAGGAGGAGGAGGGGAGGGGGAGGGGGGAGGATGGGGAGGAGGAGGAGGAGGGGGAGGGGGAGGGGGGAGGAGGGGGAGGGGGAGGAGGAGGGGGGAGGAGGAGGAGGGGGAGGGGGAGGGGGAGGAGGAGGAGGAGGAGGAGGAGGAGTGCCTGCAGGCTGGGGGGAGGGGGATATTGGTGGTGGGAAATGTACACTGGGGGAGGGATGGGTGTTGGAGCATTGTATAATTGAAACCGGATCACGAAAGCTTTGTAACTGCATCTCACAGTGATTCAATTACAAAAATTAACTCAAAAAATAATTAATGTGGTTGAGATTAGCATTTCTGATAATGGCAAATAATACCCCCATCCCCACCCCAGCACCCAAGGGGCTGCTCGAAGGCGGAATTATGTTCATGAGAAGCCATCATTAACAAGTATTGTATATCACAGAATTTCAAACAATTTAAAACTAATCTTTTGCTTTTTGGGTCACACCCAGTGATGCACAGGTGTTACTCCTGGCTCTGCACTCAGGAATTACTCCTGGAAATGCTTGGGAGACCCTAAGGGATGCTGGGAATCGAACCCGGGTCAACTGCGTGCAAGGCAAACATCCTACCCACTATGCTGTCGCTCCAGCCCAATTTAAAACATTTTAGAAAAGGAGGAATTTGCAGGACAGGACCAGGATCTCTGGTTCTAGTTCCCTATTTGAAAAGGAAGAATGCTGCTGGCACGTGAAGTCAAACCCAGGTCAGCAGGAAGAGGAGTTCCACGGGCTCAGTCGCCCAGAGAGATAAGCCAGCACCCAGGCACCCCCTGGGGGTGGTGACCAAACGGCCCCACTCAGCTTCCCTGGCCCTGCAGGTCTCCATCCAAGGCCACACCTGACCCAGAAATGAAGGGCGACTTCAGAGGGTGTCTGGGGACGGTGAGAGTATCAGAAGTGTCCCGTGGGAAATCATTGCATTAGGTCCTCACTCTTGTGAAGGACTTTCTTCAACGGTTCTCTAAACCCTCAGCCAAAGGGTTGTAGTGCCTGGTCACGCGAAATCTGTTTGGGGGACTATTGGAAACCCCAGGTCCTGCTTCAGTATGGGCATGCACGTGACCCTAATCACCCCCACACATTCTGTAACCCAAGGAAGACCATTGCAAGGAACGCTGGGCCTTGAAACCTCTTTCTTGCTGGCAGAAACTGAATAAGCTTGGGGTCTGGGAAGGGTCCTCCTGCCTTGGTGCTCCCTTTCCTCTTAGAGCTGATTTGATTCCTAGGAAACCAGAGGGCTGCTGCTTTGAGATGCTGAAAGCCCGGGGTTCTTATTATAATTAGTTTTAGCTTAGCCGTACACAGAAAACACCTTCATCTTACTTCTCAAAAGTCAAAGCCAATGATACACTTCAGACCTCCCCTGTCTAGTCAGAAGTGTCAACTGGCAAGAAGCTCTCTGCTCTGGGGGCAGGGGGAGGGTCAGTGGGAAGCAGAACTCCTTGAGAGGACACAAAGAGCACATGCCACTTTGCCTTCCTCTGAAGAGTTATTCAAGGTGAACCCAAGGGCACCGGCCAAATGAGTCTACATTGCTCCAGGTTAATCTGAAAATGCAGCGGTACAACCCAGATGAAATTCAAACCCTCATTTGTGTGTTAATGCGCCTTCCCACGGGGACCCAGCACTATGAATGGCGATATTATTTCCATCACAAGCCGCCCGGTTCACCAAGAGTTTCTGCTTTGCAATTTAATAACCCCCTGACACAGTGACCAGTTAATGAAAACTGGAGCTTGCCGGCCCCATTCAAACACCCCCTTGCCTGCTCCCTAGGGCTGGTTATGGATTACACCCAGTTTTAACCGTGAAGGCTTCAATCTCCGGCAGCCTTTGAATCGCCTATGGCTGACCACGCAAGAACTCTGGCGACACGATGACTGAAGTCTGCTTAGAGGACAGAGCCCTGGTTTAGCCCAATGCAGAAGGTATTTCTGCTTCCGGAGGAAAAGTACCACACTTGGGGGTTTCCCACTAAATTATAAAAGGTGCAGGGCAAAATGCAAAGAGATTTGAGGGCAGATCTCAGAGTTTGTGAAGAAATTCCTGCCAGTTCGGGGCAATGATGCGGAAAGAAATGAAGGAGAAGCCAAGTCAGATCTCACCTGGGCATCAATCAGGAAATGAATACGTCAGATCTCCGTTCAACTATTATTTGTCATGAGGCTTGGGGAAACATACAAGTCAACGGTCAGGATAAACATCTGGCAGAATGAGAGCCCCGTTTTGCCTGAGCAGTAGCATATTTATCCCCAAAGATTACCCAAAAACAAGGTTACAGAAAGATGGACACTCATCCCCAGAGCAAGAGCAGACACCCCAGTGAAAAGCCGAGATCTCGGGTTGGAATTCCAGTCCATCCTTTCTCCAGGGATTGGAGCTATAGCACAGTGGGTTGCCTTGCACGCAGCCGACCCGGGTTCTATTCCTCCGTCCTTCTCGGAGAGCCCGGCAAGCTACTGAGAGTATTCCACCCACACGGCAGAGCCTGGCAAGGTACCCGTGGCGTATTCAATATGCCAGAAACAGTAACAACAAGTCTCACAATGGAGACGTTACTGGTGCCCGCTCGAGCAAATTGATGAACAATGGGATGATGGTGCTACAGTGCTACAATGCTACTTTCTCCAGTGATTCCTCGGAGATGAAACTGAATCAACTTCATTGTACACATGAGCACCCGCCTTCCACCTCCTCCCCACCCACTTCCTTGTTCCTAATAGCCTCCTGCCTCCACCACTGTCTCCCCCAGCCCACCCCCTCCCACCCCCTTCTTCCTGCACATCCCTTCTCTCCTTCCTGCTGCTTTTTCCATTGCCCAGAAGCTCACCGCATCCTGGGGAGCAGGACAGAGCCAGGGAGACAGTGAATTTAGGGGACAGGACCCAGTCCTGATGAAGACTGCCTGCTCCAAACAACCCCTAGGTCACATCCATGTGAAGTTGGCCCCCACGGGTGATTTATGAGAGGGAAAGAGGAGAGAGAGAGAGAGAGAGAGAGAGAGAGAGAGAGAGAGAGAGAGAGAGAGACGATCGCTTCCTCGGGATCCGCCTCTGCCACCCCAGGACCACTGGGAGGCCAGGACTGATACAGTAGCCAGTCCTAGGTCTTATCCAGGTCTTCTGGGTCCTTGTCCTTCTCACAGAAAAGAATTTCAGGAGGAGACAAGCAGTGAAGTAAAAACAGGTTTTATTTGGATGTTTTGAGGAAGGGAAGGAAGGAGAGAGAGAGAGAGAGAGAGAGAGAGAGAGAGAGAGAGAGTAATGTGCTCAAGAGACAGCATGGGTTTCTCCAAAGACAGAGAGAGTAGCTGAGAGGTACAAGCTTACAATGTTGCGATTCCTGGCAGACATTTCTCTGGACTTAGTTACTAAAATACTAAAATACAGAAATACAGAAATCCAAAACTATGCTGCTGCTAGTGCGGCCTCCTGACCTCATATCTCTTCATTCTCAGCAATGGAAAACAAATTACCAAATGCTTTCTTTTCAGCAGACCGACTTTAGGGGGGAGAAACTCCAAATCAATAATAGTGAATTTTCTTGTTGAAATATTGAATGTAATCAAAGTAAAGTGAAAGTAAAGTGAAATTTACCAGTTACACATGCGGGGTGGGGGTGTGGGGAGGTGGGGGAAAGGGGGAGGTATATCGTGATTCTTGGTGGTGGAATATGTGCACTGGTGAAGGGATGGGTGTTTGAGCATTGTATAACTGAGACTTAAACCTGAAAGCTTTGTAACTTTCCACATGGTGAATCAATAAAAGAATTTAAAAAAAAAGAAGATAATAAAGAACTGGAACTTTAAAATTAAAAAAAAAAGACAGAGAGAGCCCTAGTACTCATCTCACAAGGGAAGATGCAGATGACACGTGTTGCTCGGGTACCACATGTGCTCGGCCATGTGGACACAAGCAGGACATGGGCCCTGGCAGCATATGCACATACTTCCTTTGTTCAAGTTGGCTTTGATAGGGTTTTTTTAAGCCTCCCCACCCCCGACACACACAGGGCTTTTGAGCTAGGTAAGAGTCCGTTGCTAGGGCAGTTGCCAAGGGGGTAGAGTTGGGAGTGCTCCACCGTCTTTTGAAATTCCTTTCCTTGGCCTTTGTTCCTGCCGGAGCTTCTCTCTCAGGTGGGCCCAGCCTTCTCTAGCTCTGTTGGTGCCAGGTCAAGTCTCAGCAGGCCCCTTTACCTGTGTCTGCAAGGTGGGCTTCTTGCAGCCTTGGGGCTCTTGGTCTTATTACTTATTAGGAATTCCACTGCCATGAGGGCCCTTTCTTATCTACCGAACTATATCCCCAGTGTCCCAAGCTGTTTAGGGTGATGTCCAGTACAGAAGTCAAAGTCCATTTAGGGAATTGGGAGAGAAACATATTTAATAAAATAAAATAGATTCAAGGACCAGGGAAATAGCACAAAAGGGAGTAGGCACTTGTCTTGCATGCTGCCAGCCCTGGTTTCATCCGGGCACTGCATATGGTCCCCTGGATACTCCCTGGACCCACGCCTAAGCACGAGGCCAGGAATGGCTCCTGAACACCTCTGGCCCAAACCCCCCACACCCACCATAGAAGAAAGAAACTGACATGCAGACTGCCACTGTGGCCCGGGGTGAGAGAGCTGAAGCCCAGGAGGGCACTAAGCAGTGCTGCCGGGCGCCGTGGCTGCCCCGCCTTCCGGGAGCAGGAGGATTTGCCAGGACAGTGACCGGTGAAGTCTGCACGGGGGCAGAAACAATTCCCTGGAGAAGCAGCTCGTGCCCCCAACAGGAGACGGTGTCTGGGAGCCCCTGAGCGCCTGCTTGCTGTGAGACTCAGATCTGCATAGGTTCCCCCTCCTTCTGCACCCCGAAACAGGAGGTTAGCAAAGCAGGGAAGGACTTTCACAGGCAGCATCAGCCCAGAAGTTAGCGTTTAAGGGTGGGAGATGTGTGCTCAAAGTAGATAAAGGACCAAACAAAAGTGATGGCCTCTCGGTATCTGTGTTGCAAACCATAATGCCCAAAAGTAGAGAGAGAGTATGGGGGAAATTGTGTGCCAAGGAGGGTGGGAAAGGGGGGTATACCGGGGAGATTGGTGGTGGGAAATGTGCACTGGTGGAGGAATGGGTGTTTGATCAGTGTATGATTGTAACTTAACCATAAAATCTTGTAACTGTCTCACGGTGATGCAATAAAATAAATTTCTTTTAAAAATTTTAAAAAGCTCGCGGTGATTCAATTAAAAAATTTTAATAAATTAGCATTTAAAAATATAAGATTCTGACTAGGGGATTTTATATATTTTCAATAATAGATGAATGTTTAATTTATGTTGATCTGTGATCAGTACTTATTTTTATATCCATAAAGTCTTTATTGCCATCATTTACTTACCACCGCAGATACCTAAGACACTGATTTTGCTGTGAACACAGCAAATCAGAACTGCTAAGCAAGGAGAGTTTGTCCGAGGGTGACCGTCCCCACCTGGACCTGGGCACAGAGGAACCTGGGTAGTCACAGTCCTCAGAGCACCATGGACTGAAGGAGGAACTCTGCTGGCAATGCTGACTTTGGAGAAGACAGAAGCTAACCAGAACAAAAGAGAGCATGAGGGAACCCTGAAGCCTGGTTCACGTTTTCCATTTCATAACCAATGAAGATCAATGAAGTACTTGTTTTACTTTAGACAAAACAGCAACTCTTTTTATCTTTATTTATTTTATTTGGGGGGGGGGAGAAGGCTGAGGGTCGAACCTGGCAGTGCTCAGAGTTTACTCCTGGCTTTGTGCTCAAGGATCACCTGGTAGTGCTGATCCATCTTCTGTCTCTGAGATACACGTAAGGAAGCCAGAGGTTGTCATTCCTCAATTCTGTCCCTGGGGGAAGCTCCTGGTAAATTTTTATGGACTCAGAGAGCAGCAATGCTTTTCCAAAGTAGAAAATTACAACATGCAACAGAAATTATCTTTTTCAAAGAGCATGTTGGGCACAATTATCATATACCCTACACCATCAGTCAACATAAATCACTTTTTTTTAATTCTAAAAGAGAAACTGTAAAAAAAATAAATGAACAAAATTTATCTGACCTGTGTAACACACTGCACTGTGTTTATAAGTTGGTTCCCTGTGCTGGCTATAATTAATAACGCAGCATTACATATTGGGGAGTTGCTAAGTGTAAGTCTTAGAAGCTCATCATAAGAAAATAAACTAGTAACTATATAAAATGACAGAGGCTTTCAGAATGATGTTGGTGATAATTCCAAGATGCATAGAGAACCAGGGACTAAGGGGGTGTTAGAGGTTCCTCTCCATCTTCTCTGCAAATGGGACTTCATTGTCTCATGCTAACCAAGCCCTGAGTTTGGACAAACTGCTCCCAGCCACTCTGGACTTCTCTCTTCACAGCTTTGGAGCAGGGAATGAATCCATTTTCAGGACAAATCTCCCAAGAAATAAACTGATTGGCGAACTTAGTTTTCATGTGGAATGACCAGCTTAGGTGACACAAGGGATGACCAACCTCCCGGTTTGCCTGTGACTGGGGGTGGAGGACCATAGGTTCCCACGCTCACTGAACACTCAGCTTTGAAACTTCAGGGCTGAACAGACCAAAACAAGGGTAAGCCCAGCTGAGTGCCACTTCTGACCAATTACTGCAGCTAGTGAGGGGAGTAACTAACATTCTAGTTTAGGTCAAGTGCCCACTTTAAGTTGTTCGTTGTTGCCCAGGAGTTGGGTGCAAGCAAAGCACTTGTAGGTGTCCAGCGGGATGGGAGAGGAGAGACTTCCCTAGATGGAGGGTCAGACATGACCACAGAAAGAATCCTACAAGTGAGGCAGGTGCCCCAATCAACTTCTATCAACTATGCCTAATAATTTAGTAACTGACTTCTGAAACTGTTCCAATCAACTTATCGAGGAATGTTCTTCTTCTTTTGGGAGGCTGGGAGTGGGCTGGGCCTCCCAAGCAATGTTCAGAAGACCTGGAGGCCACTTTCGGGAATACTGGACTTGGCAGTTCAGTGGTAGAGCTCAAGAATACAGAGATGCTTATTCTCCACAGTACCTAGGACCACCAGAACCACCTCAGTGATGCCCAAGGGTCTTCAGGGCTATACTTAGAGGTTCTTCGGAGGACCAGGTGGTGCTGATGGGGTTTGCATTTGATCCCACCCCCTTATCGTGGAATTTTAATTCTCTAAACTGCGTTTAATAAGTACTCTCTCTTTACTGCCTCAATGTACTAAATGCTACCCCATGAGCTGAAATAGTTAATTCAGAATAAAATCACCTCCATGTCCAAGAAATCTAACTCATTTCTTAGAAACTAACCCACTAAGTACGACATTAATCACTTGTCATGTCTTCAAAACTACTATACTCTGTCAAAACACAGCCTACCATTTGATGCTAAACAGTCTGAAGCATTTATAACAATATAATGTATGCCTGCTGTCAAATTGCACATTCCACCTTCCAGCAATTTCCTTTCCTTGAGAACTTGGTTTCTCCTCCATGTGCCTTAGAGTTGCTTGAATTCTTTAGCTCATTCTTACAGGAAATGGAATTAATATTTAAAGGAAGTAACTGTGATTTCAACAATCTTAGTAGTAACCAGGGTCCCCATAATATACACTATCTATCCTTTTAGTTGTCTTATTTCCTTACCAAAAACACAACTAAGGAAAGCTGGAGAGAAGATTTTGACTATAATAAATCACCCGAAAAGACTTTGGTTTGTTAAATCAAGAGACAAAGTCCACAAGTACCAAGACAGACAGCCATGTCTAGCTGGCTTGTTTCCTGTGCTTTTGAGAAATAGATGCAACAGACCCTCTGCTCCTAAAGACTATGATCCAAGATGTCTTCTAACCCATTTTGGCACCCAGAGCAGCTTCTTACAGACATGCATCTAGACTGTGAGCTGTACTACGACTATGTGCCACCCGGGGAGGGATTTTTCCCTTTCCATCCTGTTTTTCTGCATGGAAAATGGCGGCGGTGGCACCATCCACGTGGCAAGAGCCACCCCCTAAGACTCCCACCCAGAGGTAGGAACTCTGCAATATTGTGGCTCATAGGCGATCATGGGAAGGGGGCGTTACCGGCACACCCTCGCCCAGATAAGATACGGAGCTGCTGCTTATGAAACAGCCCCTCTGCTCCTAAAGACTATGATCCAAGAGGCCTTCTAACCCATTTTGGCACCCAGAGCGGCTTCTTACAGAAATGATCTAGATTGTGAACCTAACTGAAACATCAGAAATCCAAAACCGCGCGGCCTGATTGTTGAGGGGAAATTCCAAACAATAATAGTGAGTTCTCTATTGAAATATTGAATGTATTCAAAGTATAGAGAGAAGAAAATGAAGATCATTAGCTACTTAGGTGGAGGCTAGATGGGAGGGGGGTATGCTGGGGTTCTTGTTCGTGGAACATGTGCACTGGTGAAGGGATGGGGGTTCAGTCATTATATGACTGAGACTTTTAAAAAAAATGATGCTTTTTCAAAAAGAAAAAAGAAAGAAAAGGGAAAAAAATAGATGCAGACGTCCCCGGGTCACCGCTATGTAAATGACAGTCAACTTCACCGCCTCACGACCAATCTCCACGGAGACGTCAGGCCAATGCCACTCATGGGTACACCGGTCTCCAGGCTGAGAACTCCGGCGCACCCTCAGGAGGGCCACGGCCCCACCCACACTCCACAGCTACGGCCATCCAAGGGCCCAACGTCACTGCTTCACAACTAATCTCTGCGCAGACAGGAAGCAGACAAAATTCCCAGTTACACCGTTTTTCAGGCTGAAAACTGGGCTCTTCTGAGACTCCGTGTGGGCAGCCTTCCTCCAACCCCCTTTACTACCACCAGCCCCAGCAGCCACACCCACAGTCCCGACATGAGACGGATGCTTCCCAGCTTCGCGCTGAACAGTGGAGGAGATGCAAGCCAAGTCTCTGAAACGCACAGGTGTGCTGCCCCTCGGGATGAGAACTCCGGGCGCCCGCGGGAGGGGGAGGCCCCGCGTTGTCCCAATTCTACAGCATGCGGCCGCGTATGAAACCGTGACACCTCCAAATGACACAAAGTTTGACATCCGGATAGGCACACCGCAAATTGGACGGGAGGTGGTATAGAAGCCAGCTAAACTCAATAATCAAACGAACAAAAACCACAGAAGGCTCAACGAGCACCACGCACTCCAGTGAACCTTCAGTCACTTTAATAACACTAGTGAGAGATACAAAAATTCACTAATTTTCTTTCACTGAACTATTTTCTGATAATTCCATTTGACACTTTGTTGTAGCAGTAATAATATAAAATGGATTACCTTGTGCCTGCCAAGGGGGCAGGCTTAGGGATGAGGCTGTAAAACTGGGGACCTGGGTGGAGGGAAGGTCACACTGGTGGTGGGAGTGGTGTTGGAACAACTGTATTCTGAGCAACTTGCTAGACCATGGTGTCAAGATTCTTTTTTAAAAAAGATGAAAGTGGATGGAGCTGTAAGGGGTTAGGTTCCAGCTCATATCACAGGTCCTGCTGCCTAAAATCTCTCTTTGGGTATGGATGCAGCTCAGCCTAAACCAACTGTCTCTCCACCTGATCACTGAGGCCTTCTTCTGCCCTTGCTTCCTCCATGTGTACCCCCATCCTACTGTGCCTGCCACAGGAGGGGCATACTGACATGTGATGGGCCCCCGGCATGATTTTCACCGGTGACCCCCCCTAGGAATAACCTAGAGGGCCCATAGGGTATATGACACACAGATACAGACATGCGGGTATAGAAGCCACACCTTCATGTGTGAGGCCCTGATGTTTGACTGGATTCCAAAATTTAAAAAAATTTTTTTTAATTTTATTGAATCACCGTGAGGTAGTTACAAGCTTTCATGTTTGGGTTACAGTCACACAATAATCAAACACCCATCCATCCACCAGTGCACATTCCCCAACACCAATATCCCAGGTATACCCCCCTTTCCCACCATCCCCCTAACTCTATGGCAGACAATATTCCCCATACTCTCTCATTACTTTTGGGCATTATGGCTTGCAACACAGACACTGAGAGGTCATCATGTTTGGTCCATTGTCTACTTTCGGCATGCATCTCCCATCCCAACTGGTCCCTCCAGCCATCATTTTCTTAGTGGCCCCCTCTCTATTCCATCTGCCTTCTCCCCTCCGCTCATGAAGCAGTCTTCCAGCTATGAGGCAATCCTCCTGGCCCTTGTATCTACTGTCCTAGGGTGTCAGCCTCATGTGATGTTATTCTATACTCCACAAATGAGTGCAGTCCTTCTATGTCTGTCCCTCTCTTTCTGACTCATTTTACTTAGCATGATACTCTCCATGTCTATCCATTTATAAGCAAATTTCATTACTTCATGTCTCCTAACAGCTGCATAGTATTCCATTGTGTAGATGTACCAAAGTTTCTTTAACCAGTCATCTGTTCTTGGGCACTCGGGTTGTTTCCAGATTTTGGCTATTGTGAACAGTGCTGCAATGAACATATAGGTACAGATGTCATTTCTACTGTGCTTTTTTGCATCCTCGGGATATAGTCCCAGAAGTGGTATTACGGGGTCATATGGAAGCTCAATTTCTAGTTTTTGAAGGACTGTCCATATTGTTTTCCAGAAAGGCTGGACCAGTCGGCATTCCCATCAACAGTGAAGGAGCGTCCCTTTTCCCCCACATCCACACCAGCACTGGTTGCTTTTGTTCTTTTGAATGTGTGCCAGTCTCTGTTGTGTGAGATAATATCTCATTATTGTTTTGATTTGCATCTTCCTTATGACTAGCTATGTGGAGCATTTTTCATGTGCCTTTTGGCCATTTATATTTCTTTTTATTTTTTTTTATTTTTGGGTCACACCTGGAGATGCACAGGGGTTACTCCTGGCTCTTCACTCAGGAATTACTCCTGGCGGTGCTCAGGGGACCATATGGGATACTGGGAATCAAACCTAGGTTGGCCGCGTGCAAGACAAACTACCCGCTGTTCTATCTCTTCAGCCCCATTGTATTTCTTTTTTGAGAAAACTTCTGTTCATTTCTTCTCCCCATTTTTTGATGGGGTTGGAGTTTTTTTCTTGTACAATTCTACTAGTGTCTTACATACCCTGGATATTAATTCCTTATCAGATGGTTATTGGGTAAATATTCTTTCCCATTCTGTGGGTTCTTTATGTAAAAGTAAATTCTTAATGACTATGTGACCTTCCCCACTAGTTAGCAAATGGGCACAATATGATATATAAAATTTGAGCAGGATATGTCTCAAACCAATAAGCATAATACCTAACTTTCTTTAATTGAATCACAGTGAAATATACAGTTACAAAGTTGTTCATGATTGAGTTTCAGTCATACAACGTTCCAACACCGTCCTCCTTACCAGTGTACATTTTCCACCACCCCGGTTTCCCTCCCCCCACCACCCCCAGCATGTCTCGATAGCACGCACTTCTCTCTCTCATTCTCTCTCTCTCTCTCTCTCTCTCTGTCTATATGAATATCTCTCCTCTCTGTCTGTCTCTGTCTCTGTCTCTATCTCTGTCTCTTATCTATCTCTGTCTCTCTGTCTCTGTGTCTGTCTCTGTCTCTGTCTCTCTCTCTCTGTCTCTCTGTCTCTCTCTCTCCCGCCCTCTCTTTCTCCCCAACCCCTACTTTTGGGCATTATGGTTCGCAATGGAAGGTTATCCTGCATATCCTTTCAGTCATTTTCAGCTCAGTTCTTGCCACAGTGATCATTTCCAACTACCTTTGTTGTAGTGATCCCTTCTCTTACCCAAACTGCCCTCCCTGCCCACCAACCTGTGGCAAGTTCCCAACTCTGGGCCAGTCCTCCTGGCCCTCCTTTCTACTGTCCTTGGGGAATACCTAAATTTGTAATTACTAATTTATTTTGTATCTTTGAAATTAAAAGCAAACCGTGACTTCGGCCCAAGAAAAGGCAAGATCACAAGTGCATTTGCACAACCTGGTACTTTGAATGTACTTTCTTAAAGGCTCAATATTAGAATTGTTTTCGATGACTTAGTAAATGTTGGTTTTAGAATAAACTATCACAGGCACTCTAGGAATTGCGTTTTTTCAATTAAATTTCTATTATCAGAATTTGACCTATAACCAATAGCAGTTCATACATAAAATGACTATGCTCTCTATGTGAGTGATACATAGAATAATAATGTTTCATACCAAGATAACTCCCTTCTGATGACTTATACAATATGCTTTCTAGTTTTGATTACTGACATAAGTTAAACACCTCTATAACCCAAATTGTGGCACTTCAAGTAACAAAGAAAGACTACTGATTAAATTAAAGTGTATTAATAAAAGTATGAGTTCATACAATTCTAAAATAAAGAGAAAGAAAAATTACTCATGTCTAAATCTCCTGAACTTACTATAAAACGATAATTACAATATAAGATCCAGACCTTATCAACTCTTTCAAGTGAAAAATGCTATTTCTGAGAAATCAACTCTCTGATTAGTGTAGGAAAGCTCTCCTTTACAGAAACATGGAAGATGACGCTGAGAAAAAAACAATGGAATTTGAAAGCCAGCATCCTGCAAGCCCTTTGAAGGCCATGGACCCAGGAAGAGTTGTTTAATGATGTTAGACCATCAGAGTGACAAGGTTTAGATATTCATATAACTCCAAAGTAGCAACAATGATTTGCTCAGGTCAAAGAAAAAAAGTAATTATTTAGCCAAGCTAGCTTCATGACTGGTGACCAAACTCCCCAACTAGGTCTCAAATTTCATTTGCTCCCATACACTATAAAGAACACCACATCCCTTCTGGGAGGTTTTTATCAAAAATGTGTGCTTGGCCCACTTGACGCCAAGATGTGATCCCAGGGGCTGCACGTGTGCGGTCTCTCCGCAGCTGCACGAGCATGACTCCAGAGGCCAGCTAAACTACGTTTGGTACCAGCAGCTCCTCGCAGAATGTCTCCAGACTGAGAACTAAGCCTTGGCCCCATGCCTGCCCAGGAGGGAAAAGGTATTTCTCTCTCTGGCCTTTTTCCTTGCCGGGGTGAAGGGCGTGGCGACCACCATTATTATGAGGACCACAGATGAGAGTTACAAGCTTGCAATGATCCAATATCTGGAAGAAATTTCCCTGGACTTAGTTGCTAAAATACAGAAATCCAAAGACCTCATATCTCTTCACAACAGGTCTGACTCTAGTGGGGAACTCCTAACAATGATAGTGAGGTTTTTGTTGAAATATTGAATGTAACCAAAGTAAAGAGAAAGTAAAGTGAAATTTATCAGTTCAGGGGGGAGGATGGGAGGTATATTGGGATGTTGGTGGTTTTTTTTTTTGGTTTTTTTTGGTGGTGGAATATGGGCACTGGTGAAGGGATGGTTGTTTCAGCATTGTATAACTGAGACTTAAACCTGAAAGCATTGTAATTTTCCACACGGTGATTCAATAAAATTTAAAAATTTAAAAAAAAATTTTTTTAATGTGTGCTTGGTTCCTATGTTCATTGCATCACTATTCACAATAGCCAAAATCAGAAAAAACCCACGTGCCAAGATCAGATGATGGTTCTTAGTTTGAGATAGTCCCATTTATTTATCTTTGTTTTCACTTGCTTGGCCAGTGGTGTGTCAGCTTTGAAGATACCTTTGGCTTCAATGTCGTGGAGGGTTTTGCCGACCTTGTCATCAATGTACCTTAGGGATTCTGGTCTGATGTTGAGGTCTTTAATCCATTTTGATCTGATTTTTGTACATGGTGATAGATGGAGGTCTAAGCCCATTTTTTTGCATGTAGCCATCCAGTTTTGCCAGCACAATTTGTTAAACATGCTTTCCTTGCTCCACTTCACATTTCTTGCTCCCTTATCAAAGATTATATGATCATATATTTGGGGGTGTATGTCAGAGTATTCAACCCTATTCCATTGGTCTGCAGCTCTGCCTTTGTTCCAATACCATGCTGTTTTAATGATTATCGCTTTGTAGTAGAGTTGGAAGTTGGGGAGGTTGATTCCTCCCATTTTCTTTTTCCCAAGGATTGCTTTAGCTATTCGTGGGGGCTTATTGTTCCATATGAATTTCAGGAGCGCTTGCTCCACTTCTTTGAAGAAAGCTTCTGCAACTCAAAAGAAACAATGACCAAAATACAAAGACAGTCTACAGAATGGGAAAGGATATTTATGCAGTACCCATCAGATAAAGGGTTGATAACAAGGATATACAATGCACTGGTTGAACTCCACAAGAAGAAAACTGCCAACCCAATCAAAAAATGGGGTGATGAAATGAATAGAAACTTTTCCAAAGAAGAAATCCGAATGGCTAAGAGGCACATGAGAAAATGTTCAACATCACTAATCATCAGGGAGATGCAGATCAAAACAACAATGAGATATCATCTCACACCACAGAGACTGGCCCACATCCCAAAAAACAAAAGCAACCAGTGTTGGCGTGGATGTGGGGAGAAAGGGACTCTCCTTCACTGCTGGTGGGAATGCCGACTCGTTCAGCCCTTTTGGAAAACAATATGGACGATTCTCAAAAAGTTAGAAATTGAGCTTCCATTTGACCCAGCAATACCACTCCTGGGAATATATCCCGGAGAGGCAAAAAGGTATAGTAGAGATGACATCTGCATTTCCATGTTCATTGCCGCTCTGTTCACAATAGCCACAATATGGAAAAAACCAGAGTGCCCGAAAACAGATGATTGGCTAAAGAAACTCTGGTATATTTACACAATGGAATACTACGTAGCTGTCAGAAAACATGAAGTCATGAAATTTGCATATAAGTGGATCAACATGGAAAATATCATGCTGAGTGAAATGAGTCAGAAAGAAAGAGACAGACATAGAAAGATCGCACTCATATGTGGAATATAAAGTAGCTGGAGGTACAAGCTTACAATGTTGCAACTCCTGGCAGACATTTCTCTGGACTTAGTTACTAAAATACTAAAATACAGAAATCAAAAACTATGCTGCTGCTAGTGCGGCCTCCTGACCTCATATCTCTTCATTCTCAATAATGGAAAACAAATTACCAAATGCTTTCTTTTCAGCAGATCGACTTTAGGGGGCAGAAACTCCAAATCAATAATAGTGAACTTTTTTGTTTAAATATTGAATGCAATCAAAGTAAAAACAAAAAAAGATCAGACGATGGGATAGAGAAGCTATGGTACATGTATGAAATACTACACAACCATAATACAAGATGTAGCACTGCATCACTGTCATCCTGTTGTTCGTTGATTTGATCAAGTGGGCACCAGTAACATCTCCATGGTGAGACTTCTTGTTACTGTTTTTGGCATAGCGAATATGCCACAGGTAGCTTGCCAGGTTCTGCCGTGCGGGCAGGATACTCTCGGGAGCTTGCCGGGCTCTCTGAGAGGGACAGAGGAATCCAACCCAGGTCAGACACCTGCAAGGCAAATGCCCTACCAGCTGTGCTATCACTCCAACCCAAAAAAATAAAATAATGAAAAAGGGCAATAGTAAGAAAAGCAAAGTGCAGGGGAAGAAGAGTATCACTTGTCATCCCGTTGATCTTCGATTTGCTCAAAGATGTAATTAGCGAAATTTTCTGATACATGAGCGTATCATACTGAGTGAAATGAGTCAGAGGGAAAGAGACAGACACAGAATGATTGCTTTTATTTGTGGGATATAAAGTAACATAGTAAGAGAGTAATCCCCAAAGACAACAGAAACAAAGGCCAGGAGGACCAGTACTTTGTCAGAAGTTTGCCACCATCGGGAAGCAGGAGTAGGGCAGGGAAAGACCGCTGTGACAATGACAGTGGGAAGTGGTCCCTCTAGATGAGAACTGGGTGCTGAAAGGAGGTAGAGTGATTTTCGTGATATGCTTTCAGAAACAGTATTGCACACCACAGTGACGAAAAGGCAAAAGGAAAAAGGAGAAAGTTCCTGCCCTAGATTGAGGCAGGCTGGGGGGTGGGAGGAAAGTGTGGGCATTGGTGGTAGACAGGCCCCTCTGACGAGGAGATTGGTGCTTGATCACTGTGCTCCTCAAACTCAAGCATGAATAACTTTTTGACTTTGCCATTCATGGTGATTCAATCAATGTTTTAAAGATGTATGCTTGGGAACCATTAATCCTGTACAACTAACTGGTACCTTCAATAGAGGTGAGGTGATCTCAAGCTCAATGACACTTTGAGAGGCATGGTAAGAAATTCAGAAAATTAATATCTTGTAGGTCGGCTCCACGGGTCAAGGGAAACGAAGAGAAAACCGCCTGTGTGGAAGAGAATTGGACAGTCTATGCCCTGACTCAATGGGCAGTTCTGACTCGCTTGAACAAGTCAGAAAAACCAGGCCATCAGAGGGCTTGATTAGGGTTTCTCCCTAATAGATCCTATGTACAGATGGAGTTAAGATGTAGACATGTGAGAAGGTGGTTACTACTAATTTGAAAAAAGCATCTACTCCTTAGCCTAGGCGCTACATCATCATTTTTCCATCTTAAAAGGCTTTTCTCTCTCTTTCTCTCTCTCATCTCTCTCTATATATCTGTCTCTGTCTGTCTGTCTCTCTCTATCTCTGTCTGTCTGTCTCTCTCTCTCTGTTGTCTTTCTCTGTGTCTCTCTGTCTCTGTGTGTGTGTCTTTCTCTCTCATCTTAAGGTATTAAAAGTCATCATTTCATGCCAGAGAGAAAGAGAAAGAAAGTGCCTACCATAGAGGCAGGCTGTGGGGGAGGGGTGTGGCAGGAAGGAAACTGGGATCATTGTTGGTGGGAAATGTACACTGGTGGAGGGGTGGGTGTTGCAGTATCTATCACTGAAACCCAATCTTGAGCACATTTGTAACTGTGTATTTCAACATGATACAATTAAAAAATTAATATTTTAAAAGGGAAAAAAGTAAAGACTTCTCCAAAGCTAAGCAATAAAAAATAAGGAGTCAGAGAATTAACTTTAGTGAAGATATTAAAATTTTAATTATCATCATCATCATCATCATCATCATCATCATCATCATCATCATCATCATCCCGTTGATCGTTGAATTTCTCAAGCAGTCTCAGTAATGTCTCCATTCATCCTAGCCCTGAGATTTTAGAGGCCTCTCTCTACTTGTCCTTCCAACGATGCTGTACTGGAGGCTCTTTCAGGGTCAGGGGAATGAGACCCGGCTTGTTGCTGGTTTGGGCATATTAATACACATGGGAACCTTGCCAGACCCTCCCATGTGGGCAGGAAACTCCTGGTAATTTGCCAGGTTCTCCCATAGGGAGAAGTGTCTCTGGATGCTGGCCATTGATGGGATTACAGGAGGGGGGCGTAGTCCCTGGGTGTGACCACCTAGCTACTGGGAAATGGGAAATCTGGGCGGAAGAGGCCCAGTCCCAATCCCAGCAGGCTTGGAGGTCTCAGCCCGAGTCCCACACACCTGGGTTCCTCTGCCGGCACCTTCATGCGTGAGGCTCGTCCAAACGTGTGTAGAGGGGCCTTGAGCATGGCTGTGGCTAGGCTCTGGAGGTCTTCGGCCGCTGGGAGCTCTGCTCGGGGTGGGGAGGGAAGCTGGAGACTCTGGGGAAGACAGCTAGGTGCGAGGGCAAGAGACTCTGCGTCACTCTTTTCCAGGAGCTTGCTTTTAAGACTGGATGCTGGCCGTTGACGGGATTAATTTTTTAAACTATAAATTTTAATAATAGTTTTTTAAAAAAATGAAAAACAGAACAGGCTCTTTATAAGTAGTATGAGGAAAAAATGGAAAGGGGAAAATGAAGAAAAATGAAAGAACAAAAATTATTAGGTATATCTTAACAAGTATGTTACATCAATGATATAAATGGACTAAATATTTGAGTCTAAGAACAGAACTGCTTAAATTAGATTTTTAAGTGTAGTTAAATTTGTTTACAAACTACATAAAATGAAAAAACACAGAATATATCAAAGTAAAAAAGACAGAAGAAAATGGGTCAAAAAGAGAAAAAATAAAACTGGTATCAATCTGCTAGGTATTTCATATACTAAATGATATATTGACAGAAGATATGCTACCTGGATAGTTAAAGGAATATAATATAAATACACACATAATTCACACACATGTACATATATCTATGCAGAGATACATGGCTATAGATATATACACATGAATTATGATGTACTTAAACCTTAAGAAAAAAAAACATTTCTGAACACTGAGTTAAAGCAAAATAATAGTTTAACTCAACAGCAAGATGTTATTTGAAATTTATACACAACCAATAAAATAGACTTCAAACAGGGGCCAGGGAAATAGCTCAGTGGTAGAGCACAGTCTTGTACGTGTCAGTTCTGGGTTCCGTCCCAAGCACCACAAACAAACAAAAACAGACTGAGCCAGGGAGACAGCTCAGGAGTTGGGGGCACATCCTTGCGTGAGCAGGGACCTGGCATGGCCCCACCATAACACCACCAGGTATAGCCCTGGTGACCCCAGCACCCCCGTGCTCAGCCGAGCCCCACCTGATGGGGTTGGCCAGCTGTCAGCCGAGTCACTCCCAAACCCCCTGAACACTGCTTGAGAGGACCCCAACCCACCTCACCAAAAAAGAGATCAAAAGACTTACAACCGACAAAGCCAAAATATCGCAAATATAGGAGAAAATTTTTGACTATAGGGAAATGTTTCACATACTCCTTTAAGCAATGTATAGGTCAAGTGGGTATGTGTAATGTATTATAAGGCTATAACAGACATTGACACTATAATCAAAATCTATTTAAGATCTTTAAGATACCTATAAATAATACTGCATCCCCAAATGGGAAATAGTAATTTTTCTCGAGTATGCATGAAATATTTACAAAAATCAACAGTATATTGGGCTGTAAAGCTAATCTGAACACATTAAAAGATTTGGATGGTAACAGCCACTATGCAATTGCCAGAAATCAATACAGAGATAAGAAACATACTTTGTGTAATTATCGAAGTTCAGATAACAATAAATTCAGTTATAGCAAAAGCGTATTTCTGGTAGAATGAACTGTCATCCCGTTGCTCATCGATTTGCTTGAGCGGGCACCAGTAACATCTCCACTGTGAGACTAATTGTTACTGTTTGGGGCATATCAAATACGCCATGGGTAGCTTGCCAGGCTCTGCCGTGGGGTTGAGATACTCTCGGTAGCTTGCCGGGCTCTCCGAGAGGGGTGGAGGAATCGAACCTAGGTTGGCCTCATGCAAGGCAAACGCCCTACCCGCTGTGCTATCGCTCCAGTCCGGTAGAATGAACTTGTCTTACCAAATCTTCCTTAGGATTCCAATGAACAACTATTAGTCACTTACTAACAAGTATTAGTATGTGACTACTAAGAGTTCAGTGACAAAAATAAACTTTGAATTTATGTGGGGTGAGGGGGCAGAAATTTGAATTTAATAGACTATTTTCTTTTGGGGGAACATGGGAAACCATTTTCTCCTAAACAATTCACAATGGTTTCTGATTCATTCCTTCTGCTTTTTCTAAGCCAAAATATTCCTTTCCACAGTCCAGCAAGATAAAGTACTCAGGACAGCTGGATTTTAAAAAACCCCTTGTGGGTTGGGTGTTTATTGAGTAGGCACAGAAAAGCATTCAATGTGAATCTTCTTCTATTTTTTACAAACTCAGAATCAAATATTAAGCACTGCTGCCGGACAATACAATTAGGCACATAGACATTGCGTATCTTATCCAGGCTAAAAAGAGGGAATTTATGGACGAACTCCAACCAAATTTATTGATAAGGGCTAAAGAACTGCTATGTGGCATTTGATGTGATATCCATTCTTTCTTTCATTTGAAAAACATTCCAGAATAGAGAAAAGATGAGGGCGAATTTAATGGGGAAATCCTACAGTGCTGTGTGAACACAGATGTGTTTCTGGAACCCTGCGGTCATCTTGATCCCTCCCATTGTAACTAGACTCGGGGAATCATTGTTCTGAATGCAAAGACTATTTAAACCATTTCTGTTGGTTTTTACACACGAAAAGAAATGAATTCAGACATCTGGTCTCCCTTGAATAGATTTATCCCCCAGGGAAGTGAGTGTTCTAATCTTAGGTTAGGACAATATTTCAAATCTTTTCTAGTAGACGGTTGAGGAAATGTTCATCCAAGGAGAGGTGACAGTATGGAAAAAATAAATAAATTAAAATGGAGAGGGCAGGGATGTGACTCAGTGACAGAGTCTCTGTCTCATATATTTAAGATTCTAGATTCGATCCCAGGATGAGAAGAGGGAAGGACAGGAGAGAGGGAGGAGAGGTGAAGGGAGGGAAGAAAGATGGGTAGCAGGGATGGGAGGAAGTAGATCATGAATTTCTAAGTGATTTCAAGTATAACTATGCCCTTGTGGTTCATTGCTAAAACCAGACTAACAAGCTCGTCAGGGCGAATGGATTTTTTGGTTTCTAGTCTCATCAGAGCTACTTAGTTCTGAGCAAAAGCAACAGAGGCACTAACTTTCTGGCAATGTTTTTCAACCTTTTCATATCATAGTACACAGAGAACTTCTTTTTAATTTTTTGGGCCACACCCAGTGGTGCTCAGGGCTTCATCCTTACTCTGTGCTCAAAGATCACTCCTGGTGGTGCTTGGGGGACCATGTAGGATTCTGGGGATCAAACCCAGGATGGCTGTATGCAAGGCAAAGTACCTGCAATAGTACTCACTATACCATTGCTCTGGTCCCAGAATGGTTATTTTTGTACAGCACACCGATCCTGAGTCACGTAGGGCCTACCCAAGTGTTAGGAGATCAATATTAAAGCTACACACAGACCCCAGAGCCCCAAATCAGAGCCCCAGAGCTGTTCCATAGATCTCTCAAAGTCAAACATCCAAAGCTACTTCTTCATCTTTCTCACAAAATCTTCTCCCTCAAGTTTCCCACCTCAGAAAGTGAAATCTTCCTGCTTCCCTCTGATAAACCAGAAGTCTGGGTTGAAGTAGGACTCATTCTATAGAACCTTCAGTTCCTCCGAATGTGATCATGTGATCTTATTGAGAAGCTGGATCACTGCAGTGTAGTATTAAGTTGAATTGACATTCACTAGGGTGGGTCCCTAATCCACTATCATTGTTAATTTTGTGAATTGAGGAGATTTGGACATACAGAGCCACTCCAGGAGCACTGCACGTGAACATGCAGGTCAAGACTGAAGTCAAGTTTTGGCCAAGGGATCTCCAAGAACCAAAGATTGCCAATAAACCGGAGCTGGCCAGAAGAAAGGCATGAGTCAGACTCACACACATCCCGGCCAAGTCTGGTCTGGAACTTCTAGTCGCTGGCAGCGTCCAATAAATCAGGAGTTAGGCATCCCCGTTTGTGGTACTTTGATAGAGCAGCCTAGCACCCACAGGCACACATCTCGCTAACTCCAACGGGCACCTCCTCTGTGAGTCTGATTGGCTTTCCTGACTAATTATTCCATCCATCTCCTTGTCTCCTTCAGCTCCTGCTTGGAGGAGCACAGTAGCCAGTTACCTAGTCTTCCTTCCTCACCTCCGCCTGCTCTTCCCCAATACTATTCTCAGCCCATGACCCAAGTCATTCCACTCTAACCAAATGAAGTCATAGCATCCTCACCCCCCACTGATGTCCCAGTACACCCAGAGCAATGGCCATTCAGTGGTTAATAAGACCTGACTCTTTGGTATCACTCCAGGCTCACCACCTCCAGTCTCCCAAGCATCGGGGTGACTGGATTTTGGAAGGGCAAGATAACCAGTATATGGACCACCATTATCGGCTAAAGGCCAGGGAAGCATGGTTTCAAATAACCAAGAGTTTGGTAGAATGGTCAAACAAGAAGGAAAGGGGGAAGGAATCACCTGTCAAACTTCCCACAGCCATGAAAGGTAAAAATAGGATCAAAGACAAAAACCTGTGTGCAAAGGCACCCATTTGGACAAAGCTGGCTCACCAAAACTCCAGGTTCATACAAAAGTATTTCGGAACTAGCATCAAAAGTGAAAAACTATGACAATATTGTTATAACTTTCAAAAGAAGGACGCCGTGTTTGTCATTTGTATTCTTATTTCATTGTACCATTTTCACTGAGAGTGCAAACAAGAGACCCAGCAAAGCCCATTAACTGGCAATTCAAAAAGGAAACAGTGAAAAGCCAATAAACACATAAGACAAACGTGTTTAACCTCCCAAGTCTTCAGAGAAGCATGTATCTGAACAATCACAAAACAATTTTCCATACACTGGGTAGGATTATTTAAATAATAATGTCTGATAAATTTCAGATCACTGTAAGGGGTGTAAAAATGGTCTTACCTTTCTCAGGGGAAAGTTGGCATTACATAACAAAGGATTTTTAATTTGTGTTTTGTTCTTTAGTGACAGTGTTGGGCTGGAGGATAGTGCAGCGGGTAGGGCGTTCGCCTAGCAAAGGGCCGACCTGGGTTCGATTCCCTCGCCCCTCTCGGATAGCCCGACAAGCTACCGAGAGCATCTCACCCCCACAACAGAGCCTGGCAAGCTCCCCGTGGCGTATTCAATATGCCAAAAGTCATCTTTCTCACCATGGAGACGTTACTGGTACCCACTCGAGCAAATCCATGAGCAATGGGATGACAGTGCTACAGTGATACATGACAGTGTTAATACTTTACTCCAATTCACCCACAGTATTGCTGACCCTAAAAGACACCAGGATGAGAAGCCGGGTCTAGCCGCTCTGCAGATCAGGAGGCTACCAAGTTCCGAGGGGTCTATGGAGAAGAAAAGGGGGTCCAAGAGCTGGAAATATGAATGTTAGCTGTTGCATTCAATCAGAAAATGTTAGAGCTGTATTTGATCTATCAGAAAAGCAGGCTGGAAATGTGCCCACGGTAAGCGGGGGAAATCGTGCTCTGGCCTGCAGAGTCCTGGCGTAGAGGATTCCTGGCTGAGAGACAAGGGCAGAGAGCACTTAGAGCCCCACGCACAGGCCAGTCTCCACGCCAGGAGCACATTAGCAATTCACAGCGCGGTGATGTGCTTAGGAAGGTTATCTGAACAAGAAATTTCCTGACACTCGCATGAATAAATGCATGTACACATCTGAATAGATTTAAGGATGCTCACTCTCGAACGCATGGCTGGAAAGATCTTTAGCTCGAGACACAAAACACCAATTACTTTGCAAGGCTCCCGCGTAAGCAATTTAGCATTATTTGGAGAACTCTCATCATAAAAGCAAACAACAGACGAGCGAGGCCTTTGCGGGCTCCGTCTTCCCTCCGGCCGGCCCACTGCAGTGGGACTTTACAAGGTTAGGTGCCATCGTGGACAAGACGACTCTGATGTGCGCTGCTCTCCCGGAATTAATACATTTCGAAGTCGAGAGCCAGGCAAGTGGCTAATCAAGCAAGTGACAGCATTAATCTCCTTTGGCTCAGCTCAAAATAGGATATGCCACAGGTGACCCCCAAGTCCTTCCCTCCCCTTCTCAAGCCATTAGCTGAACATCATATTTCTTTCTGCTGCCAATGCCGACGGCACGAGCAGCGCAGTTGAAACAGGGGGAAGGAGTAAGGTGGGGGGGGACACGGCTGAGGAGAGCAGCTTATTAAGTCCACCTGGAATTCTGTGCTCACCTGTGGCTGAGTCTTTAGGATTCTCTTACTTTGCCGAGAGTGAGAAGACAGCACCTGCCAATTACTGAGCTCACGTTACAGCAGAGGAAGTGGTAAAAGCATTAGGGCTTAAATTTAAATTGCGTGTTACAATGACCAGAGAGAGAGAGAGAAGCTTCTGCCCATGGAAATTTCAGGAAAATATTTAAATATGAATGAGATGTCAGGGGAGAAAAAAAAATAGGTGCCGCTATTCTGTTTTGCCATATCGCAACTATGACAAGGCGCCACAAACGAACGAGAGCTGCAGAATGACAAGATATCAGATCTCGAGGAGCCTGGACAAGCTCTGCCCTGAAGAAATGGTTTAAAAAAAACAAACCAGCTAGGAGTGCACAAAACGCTCTCCATAAACAAAGCTTTTGTGCAAAAACCTAGCAAATGCACACCTAAGACCTGCAAGCCTCTAGAAATAATAATAATAATAATAATAATGATGATGCAGAAATGCCCTCCACCCTGATTTCCATCCATTCAAGTTCCACGATGCCCCCTCCCTGGACACTGAAATGACAGGGAATTTCCCTTGTGCATGCTCTGTGCTGCTTGCTACAGCTGTCCACATGCCCTTCTAGTCAGCCTGATGGCGACCCAGAATTCTTTGCTTGGGTTATTTCCCAGGAATGCTGCTGCAGAAGAGATCCGGCTTCTCTTCCGTTGCCACCGTCCAGCCCTGCTCAGACTCGGAGCCGGAATCCTGCCTCCCTACCTCCCCGGCTGGCAAGGTTTCCTTATTTCTTCTCTCTTTCCTGGAGCTCTTGTTCCTTGGCTCTGAGGCCGTGCCCTCCCCTGACTGATCACAACTGCTACCGTAAGTCTCTGACTCTCCCCCCTTCAGAGGAGGAAGTTAGGGGTGAGAAGGTTTCCTGTCAGGCCGGGGCACCTTGAGCAACCAGGATCAGGTTTCTTGGGAAGATGCTCAAGAGGGCTCCAGACTCTGCCCAAGAGGCAGTCCCTCGAGTGGGACAGCTTGTTGGGTAAGATGGAAACATCTAACAACTTTGTCACTGTGCATCTCACAGGATTTAATTTTTTTTTTTTTTTTTGCTTTTTGGGTCACACTCGGCAATGCACAGGGGTTACTCCTCGCTCTGCATTCAGGAATTACCCCTAGTGTTGCTCAGGGGACCATATGGGATGCTGGGAATCAAACCTGGGTTGGCCGCATGCAAGGCAAACGCCCTACCCGGTGTGCTATCACTCCAGCCCCAGTCACAGGATTTAATTTTTAAAAATAATAAAAAATAAATTTAAAAAAGAAAAAGATGTGACCATGTAACCTAAGGACGGTAAGTCAGCAGCCCAGTAAGTGACTGAGACAGAATTTTAACCATGGGGACATGGGGAGGAGATACACCTTCCAAACAGGCCAGTAAGGTGTGATTTCTGGTCAGAAATGTATGCCTGGGTGAAGATTTGCTGGACCTGTGGAGAGTATTAAGCTGTTGAGATGAGGTTCAAAAGTTGAAGGACCCCCCAAAAGAAGAAGTTAGTAGAAGAGAGAAAAACCAGCCACATTTACTGTCAATGAGGGAGGGGTCTTTCCTATTGCCTGTTTATTGTGGGTCCCATAAGAAAAGCCCAAATATTTCAATATAGGAGAGTCCCTGTTCTTAAAACCAGCAAGACTGAGGCTTCATTAATAGCATTTTAATAATTAGCTTGGAGTGAAACCAGGGTGCAGTTAATCCATTTATGAGCACTCCTTGCACAATTGTTTGTATATTAGTAACTCAATATATTTTCCCTTTAAAAAGTACTATTTTGAAGAAAGAATAATTATACTTTAAGTTATGGTGATATATATCCCTCTCGCACTGTGCAATTCCAAGGACAGTATTAAAATCACTGCTAAAGCTCATATACCACAGATGAATTTCTCTAGAGATTTATTTTAAATAAAGGAAAGAAAAATAACAGAACTCGGTTATATTTTAACAAAGTCACTGACATGACGGATGTTAATGATTGCCTGTGAGAGACGGAATGTATAAACAGATGATGAAATGATTTTTCTTCTCAGGCTCACAACTTCAGCCCCCAGCCCAGGAAACCAACCCCTTATCTCCAGAATCTCTGTCCAGCTTGTAGGAAGCCAGCCTCTGTCTCCAGTGACAATCCACGAGCCAACACCTCTGCAACAATCAACAAAAATAGCCATAACTTGGTTAAGAACTAATTTGCTACCTAATTCTGGTCCCTCTAAACTTGCAACCTAGAAGTTCAAGTGTAGCCCCAAACCACCTTCATCAGCTGGCCCTCATCACGGCCCCCTCAGACCCCACACCGACATCCCCCCCACCGAGCACCCCTGACCCTCCTTTTCAACTCTGAGGCTCCTCTGCCTGCCTCTGTGTCTCTCTCCGCCAATTTCACCATTGTAGAAATAAAGAATAAGTAGCCTGGGGTGCGTTTGGTTTGTCTTTAACTATGTTATCACACTTTTGGACATTTCTACAGATTCTTATAGAAATCAGCAGGGCAAACCAGGGACGTGGCTTAGCAGTATAAATGTGCCTTGTATATGTGAGGTCCTGAGTTCAATACTGGGTGTCGTAAAATAGTTAATTCATTTAATCACACAAGGTGAGTCCAGGTGAGGTGACCAATCACTAGAGCACCTGAATGTGAGCATCCTGGATCTGTCCTTGGAGCCACCAAAAAATGTCAAGTCTAAGTTCATCCCACATTGGATTTGAATATGAGTCTCTGGAAAAATCGTTCTACACTATTTAGATTACGTGATTGAAACAAGAGTCCATTCTCAGCATTTTAAAATGATACAGTAAGATTTATAAATGAGTTTGGCCAATACATAGTCCCCAAGTCATCTCATAAATGTCTTCTGTGTCTTTATTCTTCTTATCAGATACATTTCTTTTGAAGACTCTATTTGTTTCCATTACATTAAAGAATTATGATTTACAAAGGTATTCACTGATAGAGAAGAGACCGCCATGACAATAATAGCTGGGAAATATCATGCCGGACAAGGTCTGAGGGTTAAAAGTAGGTAAAGCACATTCTTTTTTTTTCTTTCTTTTTGGGTCACACCCGGCGATGCACAGGGGTCACTCCTGGCTCTGCACTCAGGAATTACCCCTGGAAGTGCTCAGGGGACCATATGGGATGCTGGGAATCGAACCCGGGTCAGCCTCGTGCAAGGCAAACGCCCTCCTCGCTGTGCTGTTGCTCCAGCCCGGGTAAAGCACATTCTTAATAATCTTTCAGTATCAATATTGAAAACCACAATGTCCAAAAGGGGAGAGAGAGGGGGGAGAGAGAGGGGGGGAGAGAGTAAGGGGGGAGAGAGAGAGAGAGAGAGAGAGAGAGAGAGAGAGAGAGAGAGAGAAGAAAAGAGCCTGCCATAGAGGCAGGCAGGGGGTGTGGGGTGGGGGTGATGGGAGGGAACCTGGGGACACTGGTGCTGGGAAATAAAAAATAATTAATTGATTAATTAAAAAGAAAAAAATGAAGTGTGAGATATGGATCAAGCTTTAATTTTTTATACATAGTTATCCAGTTTCCCCAGCACCATTTGTTGAAGAGGCTGACTTTATCCCATTTTATGTTCTCAGCAATTTTATCCAAAAAATTATAGTTAGCCATGTAGATGGGGATTTGTCCTTCAATATTCGATTCTGACCCATTGTCCAGAGAGACTATTCTTATTTAAATAGCATGCTATTTTGATCTGGCTGGCACAATAGCACAGCCAGTAGGGCGTTTACCTTGCACATGGCCAACCCGGGTTTGATTCCTCCGCCCCTCTCAGAGAGCCCAGCAAGCTACTGAGACTATCTCGCCCACACGACAGAGCCTGGCAAGCTACCTGTGGTGTATTCGATATGCCAAAAACAGTAAGAGCACATCTCACAATGGAGACGTTACTGGTGTCCACTCAAGCAAATTGATGAGCAGCAGGATGACAGTGATGCAGTGATACAGTGAGACAGTGCTATTTTGATCACTATAGCTTTATAGTATAGTTTTAAGTTAGATAATGAGATACCCCACAATTTCTTACTTTTTTGTGTGGTTTTGGCTGTTCGGGTCTTTTATGATTATGTACAAATTTTACTACTGGTTGTTCTAAGTCCTTGAAGAATGTCATTTGAATTGGGGTGGGTATTGCACTGAATCTATATAATAGTTGTGGTAGGCTATTTTGTCAATATTTATCCTGCAATCCTCAGGATAAATATTCTTTTGGAATATTCCAAAAGAAGGAATATTCTTCCACTTCCTAAGGTCTTCTATCTTTCTTAATGGATTTAAAGCTTTTGTGGAGTAGCTCTCCCACCTGTTTTGTTAAGTTGACTGATGTTCTTGGACACTGTTCTGAGTGGGATAGACTCTGATGTCTTTCTCCTGATTCATTATTTACATATAGGAACGTGGATGATTTGTAGGTATTGTGGCTGGCCACCTTGCTGTGTTGGTTTATTGTTTCTTAGGGGTTTTATGGTGACGTCTTTAGGGACTTCTATGTATATCATCATGTCATCTCCAAATAGCAACAAATTGATCCTTCTTTTCCAATTTGGACCTCTTTGATATCTTTTTTCTTGCCTGACTACTGTTGCTGGAGCTTCTAATATTATATTTAATCTAAGTGTAGGGAGTGGATATCCTTGTCTTGTACCTGATCTCAGAGGAAATGCTTTGATTTCACCATTAGGAAAATCAACAGGGCTAGTCAAAAATAGCCCTTACTATCTTGATGAAGATCTTTTTCCACCTCTATTTTGTTGAGGGTTTTTATCTTGAATGGATGCTAGATCTTGTCAAAAGATTTATATGCATTGATTGATAATGATCCTTTCCTTTGATGTGGTGTATCATGTTAATTGATTGCTTATGTTGAAACATCTTTGTATCCCTGGGATGAATCCCACTTGGCCATGATGTATGATTTTTTTGATGTGCTGTTGGATTTGGTTTGCTAAGATTTTGGTTGAGGAGTTTTGCGTCAATGTTCATCAGGGAAACTGGCCTGAAACTTTCCTTCCAGAAGTGTTTCTATCTGCTTTGAGGATTAGTATACTGTTAGTTTTGTCAAACGTGCTAGGAAGTATTTCCTTTTCTTCAATATTTTGGAAACTCTTAAGGAGTAAAGGCCATAAGTCTTCTCTGAAGTTTTGATAGAAGTCACCAGTAAACCCATCTGGAACAGGACTTTGTTTTTGAGAGATTCTTAATTACTGTTCTGATTTCCTTATTTGAGGTTGCCCTGTTCTGGTTTTCTACTTCCTCTTCTTTCAGTTTTGGAAGATTACATAATTCTAAGAATCTATCCTTTTATTCTAGGTTCTCCAGATTAAGCATATAGTTGATTATAGTAATTTCTCTTAATATCTTGAATTTATGAAAGGACTGCTGCAAATTCTCCCCTTTTATCTCTGATTTGATTTATTTGGACATTTTTTCTTTTTTCCTCATTAATCTAGAGGTTTGTCTGTCTTTTTTATTCTTTTGAAGAAACAGCTCCTGGTTTTATTGATTTTTTGTGGGGCCAGAGTAATAGTAAAATATACAGGGTGCTTGCACTGCACATGGCCAATCCCTGAGCACCACCTAGAGTGATGACTGAGCACAGAGCCAGGAATCAACCCTGAGCACAGCCAAGTGTGGCCTGAAAACAAAACAAAACAAAATCATTGAGCCTTTGTTTTGATTCCTTGGCTTCTATATTATTGATTTCTTTTCATAGTTTTTACTTGTACTTCCTTCTACTATGTTTCTGTTGATTCTTCTCTAGATGTTTGAGATGTGTGCTTATGTTCTCAATTTGGGCTTTTTTAAAATTTCTTCACGCAGGCCTGCGTTTCTGTGAATTTCCCCTTTAGCACAGCTTCTATTGTATCCCTGAGATTCTGGTAACTTGTACCATCATGCTCAATAATTTCAAGAAATCTTATTTCTTCCTTGATTTCTTCTTTGATTCAGTTGTTAATCAGTAGTAATTTGTCCAGTTTCCAAGTGTTGGACATCTTCCCTTCTTTTCATGATTAATTTCCACTTTGATGGCATTGTGGTTCTTAGAGGTTCTTTTCCCATATTTGTCAATTTAGGTATGTTTATGTTATACCCTAGTATGTGATCTATGTTCCATGTGCATTAGAATAGAGTGTTTTGCTAAGAAAATGATGGCTGGAGGAGCCAGTTGGGATGGGAGATGCATGTCGAAAGTAGATAATGGACCAAACATGATGACCTCTCAGTGTCTGTGTTGCAAGCCATAATGCCCAAAAGTAGAGAGAGAGTATGGGGAATATTGTCTGCCATGGAGGCAAGGGGAGGGTGGGAAAGGGGGGTATACCAAGATATTTGTGGTGGGGAATGTGCACTGGTGGAGGGATGGGTGTTTGATCATTGTGAGATTGTAACCCAAACATGAAAGCTTGTAACTACCTCATGGTGATTCAATAAAATTTTTTTTAATTTTTTAAATAGAGTGTTTTATCAGTTTTTGGGTGGAGGAGGGCCCTGTATCTGTCCAATAATCCTATTTCCTCTAGCTCCTCATTTAGGACTGAAGAGTCCACTAAGAAAAATGAAGCTAGCAGTCTGACAAAGGGGATAAAATCAAAAGCCAGAATCCAGTTTTTGAAATCTGAGACCACGTACCTCAAAGACCCTGTTGTGGAAGTTTGAAGTTCTCAGCCTAGTGGATACTCAGAATGGGCGGAACCACTAACCACACACACACACACACACACACACACACACACACACACAGAAATGGGACAAATGTGAAACATAAATGCAATGAAGAAAACTTTCTAGAGTAACAACACATTATGATTGTCCCACCTTGACCAGCAAGTAATATTGCTCACGGAGGAAATGCTTCTATGTACTTGATACCTAGAAATTCAAACTCAGTAATGAGAGAAAACAAGGAAAGGCCCCACAGAAAGGACCTGTCCTGGCTGCAAGCACACTGTAGGTTTCTGCACCTGCCAAGGAGTAACCCGGGAACACAGGCAGCGCCGGGCCGAGCACAGGCCCCAGAGTCACGCTGCAGATCCCCTCTGCCAAGGTCCCTGCTCCTCACAGTGTGTCTCAAACCTGTCGGAGATAATCACCCAGGAAGCAGAAAGGTGGCATTTTAAGCTTTAGTGACACTTTAATGAACAAGGGAATATTCTTGACAGGTGCAGGGGAAGAGTCGCCGTGTGAGCTGAGCGGGCGGGGATCACCGTCACATGGCACCAGCTGGCAGGCCCGCTGTGCTCCTCAGGGTACCCCTCCACACCGGGCACCGCTGACAGAGGTCACGCAGGCTGATCCGGCAGATGCTACACCGACCTCTGCCGTCCCGGAAGAGGCAGCCTTGGCCTTGGAGGTGGGGGGTAATGAGACAATAGCAATTCTAACAGAGTTCTGCCATTTTGAGCAACGATGACTCCCCAGAGCTTAGAAATCCGTGCTCCAGGTAAAGGTGAGGTCATCCCCGAGGAGAAGCCGAAGTACCAGGCAGACGCCCCCGGGAGGCGAGTTTGCAAATAGCAAGATCTCCTCTGTGGCACCTTAGCTGATCAGCGGGTGCCCCGAGTGGCTCTCTGGAAGCCCCTGAAAACTCCCCAAAGTGCTGGGTGGGCTGCAGACAGTTTGAGTCGCAACTAAGTTCAGGGTCACCATTCAACACTGAGGGTGTTCCCCCAAATTTTAGGTTGAGGTTTTAGTGTCTCAAAATGAGATCTTGTTTGGAAATAGGGTGATCTCTGTACAAGCAGCGAAGGAGGGCACAGTAGGACAGGGTCCTAATCCATTAGAGCTGGGTCCCATGTGAAAAGGAGGAATTTAAACACAGATGTTCCACTGGAATAATCCCCTGTGGCCATTAGGGCAGAGACAATACTGCATTGTGTTACCCTCTGGGAGCTTCAAAAGGGTGAGGAGTACAAGTGATTCCCAGGCCTGGGGGTACACGTGGGTCAGACAGGGAGAGGTTGGCTAGAGGTCCAAGACAGTTAGGTCTGAGGACCTTTGTCAAATGTCGTAACTGTAGTTCATAACACTATATGTTATCATTGAAATGTGTATGTAAGAAGAGAATAGACGTCAAATATATGTGCAACAAATCATCATGGAATGCACCTTGCTATCTCGCTATTTTATGTGTGAATTATACCACAATAAAGCTGAGGGAAGAAGAACAAAAAAGTCCAAACTAAAAAGCCAAGTGAAGGCAGAGGATGGGGTGGTGTGCCAAGGAGTTGAGCATCAAGGATTACAAACACATACAAAGGCCTGGGAGGGCCTCACACCCTCAGGAACCAGCCAACACCTGCCCTCAGATCTGCGGTCTCCAGAGCGGCAAGACCACCAGTGTGTCATGATCAACCCCGCTGGTCTGTGGGTCTTGGTTACCGCAGCCCCAGGACAACCTCTCCTGGTCAGGCTTGCATATGTTAATACCAGCCACTTCCCCACTGACAAGAACCCTCTTATGGCCTATTTGTTAATAATCAGGATTTTGCATAATGTTCCAGAATGTACTTTTCCTTTAACCTATTCTGCCAACACACCAACTCTTTCTGTATTTGAAATCTTTCGCAGCCATTTTAAATTTTAAAACACTAACGTATATTTCCGTGTCGGTGCTATGGTCCATGGGCTGTCCACAAACGAGGGTGACGTTTTCTTATTTGAAGGCCAAAGGTTTTCTAATTCTAATTCTAATTAAGAAATCAAAGGAAAAAAACAAACAGAACTGAGAGGTGAGGGGAAATGTAAGGAAATGTCAGAAGTTGCTCTCTTGGCCCTCAAATTTCCGTTAAAATGGAGAGGTGAGCGACCATCCCTTGACAGGGGTTCAGGTGAGCTCCCATCTGTTGACTGTGTTTCTGGAACCCAAGACAATCATTCTTCCCGTTGGGCAGCACCCAGAGCAAAACCCGGGCAGGTCCCGTTCCAGACCCACCCTATCAAAAAGAGCGAGACTCAGTTTCTCTGTTGGTGCAAGTGCTAGAGTTAGAACCACTCACGCTCAAAGCCAGGAGGCAAGTTTGTGCCTCCTGCCATAGAAATGCAGTTGGGAACGACTGCTGGAGAGCACTGTGTTAAGGAGCAGTCTGAAGTCCATTCTGAGCTCTGATTTTAAGATGAAGAATCTACTGAGCAGGAAAGCAGGGCTTGAGAAACCGGTGGGGACCAGAAAACTCTCCCTCAAGTCCCAGATCCCAAATAAAATTTCCATATTTATGGTGACTTATACCCGGCATCTTCTGACTTAAAAATATAAATAAATAAATAAATAAATAAATAAATAAAAGGCTCCTTTCCATTCTGAGACAATACTCAATATGAAATATTTGGCACTTCTGCTGCTCTTTTTCAGCTAAATATTCAATGTACCCACCTCCCCCCACCCCTTCCTTTAGGATGACATAATTTCTGGTGATCGACTAAAGGATATGAAGCTGTACTTCCCCTAATTCAGGACGATGAGCCATGGACAAGACTTAAACATGGATGATAATTGAATCCAAAAGGTATTGTTTACACAGCCTCTGTGGGATAAAGGATTCTGTCCATTTTCGAAAGCACTTACAAGAGTTCATTAGATGATTGCGTCCCTCAGAGAGGGTAGGCATCTGATTCGATTCATTTTACAAATCACTTCCTGCTTCCTGGTGCCTTGGAGCCTCAGTTCTGAAGGATCAGCTGCTGTTGCCTGGACAGAGTCTCCACGGAGCTGGGAATGATTCCTGAGAGCGTGGAGCCATCTCGGCCCTTCCTTGGGTGCCTGGTCTGGCCCCTGTGCCCCCCGCAGCCATCCCTGTCCAACACAGACACGGAACCTCTTCTCTAAACTTCTAGTGCCTTCCGACTTCTGCCCCTACTTGCCCTACATGACCTACTTTGTCCCGTGGTTCTTGCACTTACATCCTTCCTCAACCACACCCCAAGGACCCCATGCCCATCCTACCTACCCCCCACAGCCTGGATGATTCGTGGCATGAGCGGACTCCTTACGGGGAGTTCGTAGAGAATCAGTCATCTCCTGGGCCTTCTTGGAGCATGGCATGCAGATCACAGACTCCAAATAAAATGGCTGAATTTCTTACCTGGTAAGGTTCACCCCAGCCTCTGGGAATTAGAATGATCTAGCTACCAAATAATCTCTCCAGACGGTTGGAGAAGTTGAATTCCCACACACAGGGGCTAGAGCTATAGCACAGCAGGTAGAGTGTTTCCCTTGCATGCAGCCAACCAGGTTCAATCCCCAGCATCCCATATGGTCCCCTGAGCACTGCCAGGAGTAACTCCTGAGTGAAGAGCTAGGAGTAACCCCTGAGCATCGCCAAGTGTGACCCAAAAAGCAAAAAAAAAAAAAAAAGAAGTACCACACATAGACTTGAACACTAGCAAGTCCAGACTCTGTTTCTTGATGTGGGTGGTGTGGGGGTTGTGTCTCTGACCTGTGCTTGGCGCTGAAACCTCTTTTATCTGTTCCTAACACAAACTCACATGAGGATCAGCTACAATGGCTTAAGGCACCAGCCAGCCTTGGCACAATCTGAGCAGCATCATTAATCCTCGGCCCTGTCTTCCTTAGACATGTCTCTGATTCTTAAATTTTCTAGTACAAATGACAGGAGGCATCTTTATCTTATTTATGGCCCTAAATAAATTGGTATAAGCACCAACCAAACATATTTATTTTATTTCTTGAGAAATATACCCCCAGAAAATGTCAAGGAAATGATGTTTGAAAAATGAACAACCAAACGCAATATAAAATATTTAAGGGATAGCTGTGCTGTTGGTTTCCATTTTCTGTTACATTATCCTACAGGCTCTTGTAAAAGTCAAGCTGGTGTTTTGAAAGGCAGAAGATGGCCACAAGTTAAGATTTAGATGCCTCGGGGTTCTCCTTGATTTCGCTTTTCCTTTTAGCATTTTGCCTTGAATGAAGCAACTTAGGTATTCAAAAATTGATGAATAGTACTTAGCAAAGTTAAGCCCCCATAAGCCAGTTGCCAGTGTTTTGTCCATCCACGGCTGCATGTCGGGGTTCCTGCAGGGGCATCTATTCCTGCCATAGTCAGTGTTTCTCCCCATCCATCCACCTTCCTGAAGTCCTCCACAATCAAAGGAAGATTTCCCACATTGGCCTAAAAGTCCAGGTAGCAAATCGTGTGGTCAGCAAAAGTAGCACTGTAGCACTGCCACACTGTTATCCCATTGTTCATCAATTTGCTCGAGCGGGCACCAGTAATGTCTCCATTGTGAGACTTGTTATTACTGTTTTTGGCATATCAAATATGACACGGGGAGCTTGCCAAGCTCTGTTATGCAGGCAGAATACTCTCGGTAGCTTGCCAGACTCTCCGAGAGGGACAGAGGAATCAAACCCGGGTTGACCACGTGCAAGGCAAATGCCTACCCGCTGTGCTATTGCTCCAGTCCCAGCAAAAGTAGCCCCACAAAAAAGTATGTTTATGTAAATCTCACCATAAATCTGCGCAAAGGTGTTGCCTAAAGACCCAATTCACACTCCCCTGGGTCAGTTCACTTCAGTCTTCAGCAACCCTGTGAGATGAAATCCACACTCTAAAGTGTCCAAACAGAAATGCAAAGCAGACAAAATGCTGGCTTACAGGCGATTCACTCAGAGCACCCCGTAGAGGGGCAGGTGAGACCCCTCCCCACCCGAAGGGACCCCGCCCCGGCAGCCGACAACCTCCAGAACTCAACCCCCACCATGCCCACGGCCACTCTCCGCACGCTCGGGCAGAGCATCACCCACGAGTGAATCTGTTCCTGGACTGCGCGGCCGCAAGGCTTCCAGCACACACCCTGTCTGTACTACAAGATTACGGCACCAGATTTCATAGTGTTCAAAGTAGGAGGCGACCACTCTTAGAGGGAAATATGCATAGTTTTACAGATATGTATATGTAAAGCACACAAGGTTCAACTTTTAGCAACAGGTAAGAGGTCTCTTATAGAAGGGCTTAATGGTCCCCGGGCGAAATACAACAATCTTCACAGTCTTTCCTCCAAGGATATTTTTTTTGTAGCGTTTTCAGTGGTTTTATTTCATAACAAACAATACAGAATATATTATTTCGGTTCTGATTTGGGGGGGGCGTTGGAGTTCAGGATGGAAACCCCCAAAATATGGTGGTGGGAAGGCGTGGTGGTGGTGGTGGGATTGGTGTTTAAATATTAAATGTAATAAAATATTGTGAACTACTTTATAAAATAAAAAAATTAAATGCTAACTTAGGTCACAGAGCAAGAAGTGGCTGCACCAGGCCGTGCCCTGAGCTAGAGCCTCGGTATCCATGCACAGTGCTGTGCGCCCCCAAACCCTCCCCCTGCCCCTCACCCCGACCCACAGAGCCCAAACCCACTACACATTGCTTCTTTTGCAGAATGGGAGCTCTCTGGCAATGCGCCCTACTCCTGGACTGTCCGCCCCACCTGGGGGGTGGCCGGTTGGTTGGTGCTTGCTGGCTCATATTTTTTGCAGTGTCAGGAGTGGAACCCAGACCCTCAAACAAGCACAGCAGCCCTCTATCACTGAGTTATACCTCTGGCAATATGCACCCCCAGGAAGGGATAAGACATGGTTTACTCTCTGATGCCATTCCAAGACACTGGCATATGACAAGCAATTATAAAGTCCTAGAAATCAGGCCTGGCCCAGGTCCGTTTCTAAAGACGTGAGGTGGGTCCTGGAAGCCAGGGAGAGGCAGAATGAGAATATCCAGTGGACGGTGACCCCACTCAGGGTCAGCACAGAGAGTCGGGAGCTAAGCTGGCATAGGACCGGGGGCGGGGAGGGGGGGGCAGAGGCCACGTGAGTGAGTGTGCTTGGTGTGGGGGGAGGGTGTTGAAGGAGCAACTGAAGGCGGCTGAGATATGGGGACGCCTGTGCTCCCTGCTCCTGGGAGCAGGGACAGTGAAGTGCCACTGAAGACAACACATGGTCAATGTGGAGCTCACGCCTCAGCCAGAAACCAGGGGCCACCCGGAAAGCTGGACTCCAGGGCCTCCCTCTGAGCCACTGCCCGCCAAGCCCTGCTCCTTCCCACACCGCCTTTTTTTCCTAATTTTATTTCATTTTTATAAAGTTGTTCCCAATTATTTATTACATTCAATATTCCAACACCAACCCCCCAACCACTACACCTTCCCACCACCGTATTTCGAATGTTTCCACGCCAACCCCCAAGGCCTGCCCTCACAGCAGGACCTAAATAATTTATTTTGCATTGCTAGTCATGAAAAATCCACTAAAAATGATCCAAAAAGAGTTTTCTTAGAGGAAAGTGTGTGAAGATAGTTGCATCTCACCCTGGAGCCACTGAGCCCTCGGTGCACCAGAGGTGTAGAGTATGAAATGTCGCACAGCTGCAAATGTGGCCGCATGCTCCAAGAATTCTAAAGTTTTAAATACAGTGATACAGCTGAGGTTAAATTAATTTTTTTTTTAACTGGATGTTGGTCTTGGGGTCTGGAGGCATCTCTGCAGCGTGCTGCTCATGTTGCCCTCTTCCGAGAGATTTTATTTCGAGTGTCTGGCTCGTGGCCGCTAATTAATTTATACGGTGCCAGAGGTAGTTCCCGTAGTGCCAGGCTACCGGAAGCACCAGGAGTTGGCCACACCTCCTTCTTGAATCATCCCCCATTAATCATTAATATGCCCCTGCTTTGCCCGAAAGGCAAAAAAAGAAATTCATCAGCCAGAACTTTCCCTCCTCCCTGGCTCCTAGGAGCCAAATTCTATTCAGAATCTTCAACTCTAGGGCATCCCGGCCCGGACACAACAGTGAGATTTTTATCTCTTGTTTTTTTAACGGCTAGAGCATAGCTCTTAAACTTGACCTTTCCAGAAAGTTCTTTACCCCCATCTCTGATCTTGCATTTTCCTTAAGCCACTTCAAGAAAGCATTCGGCTTCCTGCTCTGCCCGCCCTGCTACAGACATCAGCGAGAGTCTTGATTCCCAGCGCGAGAACACTTATCCCAACAGGTCACTGTTTGAAAAAGGCTACAGCAATTGAAAGAAGCCTTTCACTCGATATCAAAGCCATCTACTTAGATGATTTTTTAGGCCAAGAGAAACTCACTGTAAAAAAAAAAAAGACATTTCCTAAAAGGAAAAAAAAATGCCTGCTGCTTTTTCTTAGCCCAGAAAATTATTAGTTCACAAGGTGAATCTCCCCATGAATAAACTCAATATGGATAGGGAAATAAATCATTCGGCTGTCTACCTTTTTTTTTTCTTTGTGACAGTCATCTTGTTGGAAAAGGCCATTACTTTTTGTGCTAATGGAAGTGTCTTGCTAGGAAAGACTTATACATTATCTACGATGTATAGAAAGCTTCATCTTTTCCATGCGATTTTTCCAGCTAATAATTTCCTGCAAGAGTGCCAGAAATTTTGTTCCAGGTATAAATATCTGCATTTCAGAGGTGTGATATCAAAAAAATCATTCTCGAGATCACCTCCAAATGTCCTTGACATACTTTGGACATTGTACCAAATACATCGACAAACTCTCCTGGGAATTCTGAGAACTTCATGTCCCAGATTCGTCGACTTGCCTCTTTTTTTCCCAGACTCTGTATCAGAGCAAGCCATCCTACCTTTGAATTTAGAACACCAGTCCATCAGAGCTAAAGCCAGATGTGGGATCTGTCAGAATGCTTTGGGACTAGAGCCGTCGCAGCTCTGCCACCTGTGAAATCCTTGGCCACTTCCCTGAATACCGCCCAGCCTCTCCGCTCCCTGGTCCACGGGGCCGGGCGTAGTGGCTCCCATCTGCTCTGCTCTGTTTGAAGCCCTCTCTCAAGGTCATCGGAAACCTCATGCTTCAGGGGCAAGGATGACTTCGCCTTGACCTGACCTGCAGCCTCAGTGAACCCTGGAACCGCACACTCCTTTCTCCAAACCACTGATTTTCTCCAACGCCCACCCTCCTCTTGCTCCGCTTCCACTTTCCAGACCCACCTCTGGGCGTTCTTACAGGGGCCTCACCTCTCCTTTGTCCAGCCTTAAATGTCGCCTTTCCTCAGAGCCGTTTCCTCCTACTTTCACATTCCACAGTCCCACCCTCCCAGTAACTCTCAAATTATTTTCTCCAACCCACATCTTGCGGCGCCAACTGGCACAGCTCACTGGCCTCCTCCCTGGAGGTCAACCACTGCATATCCCAACACTCAGTCCAGCGTCCCCCACAGGACTATCGGATTATCCCCTACTACCAAGAGAGAGTGAACCCTCTCCTGTGCACTCTGTAAATGACACCCCCAAAGCTGTTTATCATAGTGATGCCTTTCCTGGTCACTCCCTCTCCCTTTCCATCACATATCCTTTGACCTACCCTCCTGAAGGTTCTCGATCTTTCTCCTTCAACGCTGTGCATGATCTGACCCTCTCTTTGACTCATCCTAGCACATCCGTCTTGACGGCAATAGTTTTCCGACAGCATCTTGCTCTCCTCCATCCCTACCTCCGCTCTTGCAGCAAGAGTGCATTTATACTGAAATCACACCCCAGAACTCCATTGCTTTAAGATGGTTAAGGTTTTAAGTATTTTCTTCCTTGTCTCCAGGATGAAATCTGAACTCTCAGCAGGACCCACGCACTCTCCGCTACATTCCACATCTCTCTTTCCTTATCATCACATCTTCCTGTGTGCAGGCCCACTTACAGGAGAGATAAGGCACCCCCTTCGTGCTCATTTCCAAAACTTGGCACAAGATTCTCGGCCTGCCTTTAAAATTGCCTCCCTTGCACCCTAACTCCTGATACACACCCATTCACGTGTTTTTCAGAGGATCTGTTCCTTATTGCCTTTTGGGTTGTATTTCAAAGGACTCATCCCTTTGGAAGGATTTTTCTGACTCTTTGACTAAGATGAGTCTTCTGGAGGTGTTCCCCTGGCACCCTATACACACTTGCAGTCAGAATCATCAGGCTTTATTTTTATGTTTTTAATACATTTTTATGCCATTAAATTATAAGTTCCATGCTCACAAAACTTCTTTGATAATCCCCTACCGATATCCCCAGGACAAAACTGCCATAGAAGAAAACTAGGTACTAAATAAGTATTGAGCAAATATGAGAATGGATGAATCTCAAAATTAGATTAAATCCTACTTCTTCCATAAAATCGGATATCATTGTTCCAGCCTAAAGCAAGATTTCTCCAAATTTGCACTATTGATTTTTTTATTGAAGGAATATAGTATTATAACATTATATATTTCAGGGGTTATCATTAAAAATCAACTGATCAGTTAACATACCATGTTACGTTCACCTCTGAGAGCACAATTTCTGTCCTTCACCACACATTTGTTCCCTTGTCTGATTTATCACCCTTCTATTAACCACCAATTACTCTTAGAGCGCAAAAGTTTGTTTTTATTTTATTTAGTTCACTTGTTTGCTTTCTCTCTATGCCACACACAAGTGACATTATATGGTATTTGCTTTCGCCATCTAATCAATTTCACTACCCCCTAGGTTCGTCCATGTTGTTTCTAATGATGAGATTTCATCTTTTTATTGCTGAATAGCATCACATTACACAGAAGCACATCACCTTTCACATTCATCAATCACTGAGCACTTGGGTTGTTACAAGTTCTTGGTTCCAGTTCCAATTCTTGCTCATAACACTGCAATAAACATGAAAAGCTTTGTTGATATTTTTAAGCTTGACAGATCTTTGTGATGAAGGGCTTTCTTTGCATCATAGAATGTTTAAAATCACTTTTTTTAACATGTTACTTTTTTTTAATTTTCTATTTATTGGGCCACACCCAGCAATGCTTAGGGGTAACTCCTGGCTCTGCACTCATGAGTTACTCCTGGCAGTGCTCAGGGGACCTATCGGATGCTGGGAATCGAACTCAGGTCAACCACATGCAAGGCAGATGTCCCATCCGCTGTACTATAAATCGGCCCCTAAAATCACTTTTAAATGCGAGTAGTACCCCCACCCATTTGAGACAGCCAGAATATCTCCAACACTGAGATATGACACGTGAGAACGAATGATCCCTACTGGCATCTGCCCCTTCTCACCACTCTGCCACTTACTGTCCCTTCTCATAGCCTGATATGCCACTTACTGTCACTTAGTTGCTCTTGGGCTGAGTACTTGAGCGAGTCTTAATGCAACCACAACTAAAATCGCCTTTTAAATAGGGTCCTGTCCTCAGATGTGCCTCCAAAGATCCTTACCTTGATATAACAAGTAAAATTAGAGTGTGTGTCCATCAGCAGCAGGAAGTAGAAAGCCAGCATTGCCATTCTCCTTGGCAGGTAAGATGCTGACTGTCCATCCTAACTATGCCAGCTGCCAACATCCGACCCCTGGGAATTGAGCATTACCAGGAGGCCCTGGCTGAACTCCTGGCTGCACACAGTGTTTGTGATGCTTAACCATAAGTAGCCACTCTACGGGGACAAGTACCCAGACATTGGGTCAAACATTATTCTGGGTGCATCTGTGAATATTACTGAATGGAGTTGACATTCAGTGTTTTTTGTTTTAAAATAAATACCTTAAATATACAACAATATAATATGAGACTGACACTCAACGACTATAGACACAAGGGCCTGGAAGATTGTTCCATAATAGGAAGCCTGCCTCATGAGCGGGGGGGGCGGGGGGGGGCGGGGAGAAGGCAGCTGGAATAGAGAAGGGATCACTAAGGCAATGATGGTTGGAGGAATTGTTCGGGATGGGAGATGTGTGCTGAAAGTAGATAAAGGACCAAACATGATAGCCTCTCAGTATCTGTATTGCAAACCATAATGCCCAAAAGTAGAGAGAGAGTATGGGGGAATTGTCTGCCATGGAGGCAGGGGGAGGGTTGGAAAAGAAGGGTATACTGGGAACATTGGTGGTGGAGAATGTGCACTGGTGGAGGGGCGGGTGTTTCACCATTGTATGATTGAAACCTGAAACATGAAAGCTTGTAACTATATCTCACGGTTATTCAATTAAAAAAATTTTAATACCCTAGATTATTACTCAGGAAATAAAAATTAAAACCACCAGGGGAACTGAGAGATAGTACAGGAGCTAAGACACTTTCCTTGCACTCAGTGAATCCTGTTCAGTCCCTGAAACTTTTTATGGTCCCTCAAGCATCTCCAGGAGGGATCCCTTAGCACAGAGTCAAGCGTAGGCCCTGAGAACAGCTGGATATGGCCCAAACGACCCCACAAAACACCAAAAATCAAAATGTGCCCCCAATTACTGAAAACCTGATGATTCCAAGGCTTGACAGGAGTTTGGAATGAGAGGCACTCTTCTTGGAGGTAAACATTTATACGGTTATACGTGCTAGGAATATCATTTCATTCCTCATCCAAAGCACATTCACTCAGCACCAAGTACCAAAATATCACCAGCACAGCCCTCCGAACACCCTCCCCTACAGTCACCTCAGGACCATGCTTAGAGTCCAAGGTTTTGTCTATTTAGTTTGGTCTGTTTGCTTGCTTTGCTTTTCAGTATCCCACAAGTGATTACAATGAGAACATCTTTCTTCTGACTTATATCACTTAACCTGACATCATTTGTCTTTCTTCTGACTCATATCACTGAGTATGACCCTTTCCTGCTCCATACCTGTTCTAGGAAAAGACAAGATTTCATATTTTCTTATAGCTGTCATCTGTCGTGTAGATAGACCAAAGTTTCTTTACTCGCTATTCTGTGGTTGTCCATTTGGTTTGCACACATCTCTAAAAGTGGGTGTTGCGGTGCTCTTGGGGCAGGGACCTAGGAGTGCAATTCCTGGATGATACGATAATTCTGTTCTGAATATTTTGAAAACTGAGATTCCCTTTCGAGTTGGTAGACCGACTAATGCAAGTTCCCTCCCCAGTGTCTGATCTACTCTGATGACAGCCTGAAAAAGTCCAAAGAGGCTGACCTCCATCCAGGACAGACAGGAGCTCTGCTGCCAAGCTGCCTCCTCCTCGGGGTGGGCGTCTTTCCCTGCCTTTCTACTTCAACTGAAAACATCCGCTCTCATTGGGCCTTGAGCCCACTTCAAACTGGAACTGACACGGTCGGCTCTCCCGGGTCAGCGGCTTGCTGACTGCAGGCCTTGGGACTTGTCATCTTCCATTGCTCCTAATAAATCTCTCCTCTCTACATATCCATCCTATTAGCTCTGCTCCTCCAGAGAACCCTGACACATCCAATGCCATTCTGCTGGCTCTTAAAGAGGATTTTAAAATATTACGGAGTTAATCATCTTCCTAGCGGAGTTCATTAGGTGCCCATTAGTTCTTTCCCGGCAGAACACACTCAACAGTGCTCAGGTATCTACACAGGCTCAGGGATGACTCCTGGCGGGGTGTGGGGACCATCTGTGGCCCTGGGGGTTGAAACAGGGTCAGCAGTGGCCAAGGCAAGCGGCCCACCTGCTGAACTATGGCTCTAGCCTAAGTTCTCATTATATGAAAACTCAGCGAGGTCAGCTAGACCCTGAGCAGCTGGTAACGGGTGCGGATTGCTACTTCCCCTGGACAGCTCAGCTCCACCTCCCTCCCGGCAATTCAGAACATAGCCAGAGGGAAGAGAGCCGGCAGGCCCCTGACCGTCCCTCATGGCATTTGACCTCTTTCCTTTCATTACGCAGTACCCTGTGTGCTTGCAGTAGACTTCTTCTGCTCTGTGCTCAAAGATCATGCCTGGCAGCTCTTGAAAACCATATGGGATCAAACAGGAGAGGGATCAGACCACAACAGCAACAAGCAGGGCAAGTGCTTGGCCACTGTACTCTCTGTCCGGCCTATTGGGTTAGTCTCAAACAATCCTAAGAGTCTCCCATACTCCTCAAGTAATAATAATAATAATAATAATAATAATAATAATAAAATTAATATCAGCCCAAGTAAGCAAAAACTAAAATTTAGCAGAACTGGAGCAATAGCACAGTGGGTAGGGCATTTGCCTTGCACACAGCTGGTCCGGGTTCGATTCCTCCATCCCTCTCGGAGAGCCTGGCAAGCTACCTATAGTATCCTGCCCACACGGCAGAGCCTGGCAAGCTACCCATGGCGTATTCCATATGCCAAAAACCATAACAAGTCTCACAATGGAGATGTTACTGGTGCCCACTCTAGCAAATCGATAAACAACGAGATGACAGTGCTAAATGCAACAAATATTTACAGGTTAAATATGATTTAAACATTATAGAAGTTTTTCTTTAAAAGAACCCAAACATGCCCTTTCCTAGGATTTGAAAATCAATATTGTATTTAGAAGAGAGGGGGGGAGGGAGTTAGAGAGAGGGGGCAGGGAGAGAGGGGGGAGGGAACTAGGAGGGGGAGGGAGAGAGAGATGCCTGCTGTAGAAGCAGGCGGTGTGGTGGGGTTGAGGGTGGGCGTGCAGGAGAGAAGCTGAGGATATGGTGGTTGGAAGTGTGCACTGGTGATGGGTGGATTGGAACATTATATGGCTGAACCCCAATCAATCTATCTCACTGATTGAATTTTTTTAAAAAAACAGAAGTTAGAAAGAATGAAAGAAAGAGAGAGAGAAAGAAAAAAGAAAGAAAGAAAGAAAGAAAGAAAGAAGGTCAAAGTTCGCAGAAAAAGAAAGAGCGAGAAAGGAAGGAAGAAAGAAAGAAAGAAAGAAAGAAAGAAAGAAAGAAAGAAAGAAAGAAAGAAAGAAAGAAAGAAAGAAAAGAAAGAAAGAAAGAAAGAAAGAAGAGAGAGAGAGAGAGAGGAAGGAAGGAAGGAAGGAAGGAAGGAAGGAAGGAAGGAAGGAAGGAAGGAAGGAAGGAAGGAAGGAAGGAAGGAAGGAAGGAAGGGAGAGAGAGAGAAAGCAATCTCAATTAGTATATGTAGTAAAAAAGAAAAAAGTACCAAAATAATGTAGGGGCTGTGCAGAGAGCTGGCACAGTGTAGAGCCCGTGCTTGGTATGTGTGGGGCCCTGTCTTGGATCCCCAACACCAACACCTCTGACTCCTTTAAAAAAAATTGAATATAATCCTCATTGTTTAGCTCATGCTCAAGCCTACAATAAATAGATCACATGAAGCCTCTTTGAGTCCAGCCGCTTGAGGTGGTGGAAAGGACAGGCCCAAAATTGCAGCCTCATGCCCTAAGCCTGATTCCAACACGCTTGTCCTCACACCTTGGAGATAGATTTTTTTAAGCACCCTTCTGTCCTTCCATGTACGCACCTTTAAAGGGGGGAGAAAGAAAGGAAAGATTCCATTATGACCAATGTCCCTTCTGGAGAGAAGACACCAGCCCTGGCCAGGCCTTCCCTGCAGGATGCTCTCGAGAGAGAGGGGACCTGGGATGCTGGGAGATCCAGAAGCTGTCGTCTGAGATGAAGCTACTGAGCGGTGGCCTGCAAGGGACAGCAGGACAGGAGGGTTTGGGGACATCAGTCCCGGTGAAGGTGTAGGAACTTGGTTCTTCTAAAGCATAAGTGGCAACACTATTGTAATCATGCGACCTCACCTACATAACAAAGATCAAATTAAACCCCAAAAGGTGTGAGTTTTGAACATATTCATTAATTTCATAGTGATTTTCTACTCTTCTTTTAATCGACAAGTCACCAAAGTAAGATTTGTTAAACACACACATTTATACCAACATGGAGCGGAATGACACAAGAGAGACACACCTGGCTTTGGTATAAGAACAATTTCCCTTGTATTCAGGACTTAGCAAGAAGGGGTTTATATAGAATTATTCATGTAGCAAAAATAAAAAGATGAGTTGGATTAAAAGAAAATATGTTGACATTTGGGGGATTAAAAAGCAATAGAAAGGAAAGTTAGGGATTAGCAACAATGAAATTCAGAGGAAACAGCCCAAGAACGACCCAGCCTGATTTTCATCACTCTCTGAAGCCATCATTTCAAAGGTGGGTTAGTAGCTCCAGGGTTTGTCCCCTGATGAGTTTGTTCCTGTTCCCATTCCCCCAGTGAGCAGAAGAGATGACCATAGCCGATTTCAGCTGTATGGGGGAGCAAAGAGGAGGGAGTCCTCCACTGAGCCCACAGTCCTCACTTCTACCACGGTGAGGCTGGCAGATGGACCAGAGGCCACTTACAGACAAAAGCAATACACTTTGGCAGCGTCCAGCTATTAGCAGAGTGAAACTTAATGCAGTGAACTGTTTCACTGTATCACTGTCATCCCATTGTTCATCAATTTGCTCGGATGGGCGCCAGTAACGTCTCCATTCATCCCAACCCTGAGATTTTAGCAGCCCCTCCTTACTCGTCTTTCCCAACGATTGGAGGCTCTTTCAGGGCCAGGGGAATGAGACCTGTTGTTCTTACTGTTTTTAGCATATCGAATACGCCATGGGGAGCTTGCCAGGCTCTCTGATACTCTAGGTAGCTTGCCGGGCTCTCCGAGAGGGACGGAGAGTGTATATCAGAGAATAGAAGCAAGTATGTTAAAACCAAACACATGTGTGCTGTTTTAGGCACGTCTGTGGGCTAGAGTTTGAGAGGTCTCACGGCCTGGAGGGAGCTTTGTTTTATAGTCTCTGGATCTTGGCCATTGATGGGATTACACAGCACTGGGGGCAATTTGTGGGTGTGGCTGCCTAGCTACTGGAAAATGGGGGTCTGGTGGAGAGGCCCTGTCCCGACTGGAGCAGGCTTGGAGCTCTCAGCCCCGTGTTTCGCATGCATGGGTTCCTCTGCCGGTTCCTTCATGCATGGGGCTCATTTGAGCATGTGGAGAGGGGCCTTGAGCATGGCTGTGGCTGGGTTCCAGAGGTCTTCAGCTGCTGGGGCTCTGTTCAGGACGGGGAGGGAAGCTCAACCCGCCCCCCTCCGAGGTGCCCCGGTGAAGAGAGCCTGGTGCGGGGGCAGGAAACTCTGCATCGCCCTCTCCCAGGAGCTTTATTTTATATAGTCTCTGGCTTTATTAAAGTTAGCATATAGCAAATGTGGTATCTAGCTAGTCAAAGCTGTATTGGCTTTGACTTCTTCCCCAACTAAAGTTTTCAGTGAAGCAAGTACGAATCGGAACTGGCCACAGAAATGATGCCTGGACACTGTAGTGAGGAGACGCTCAAAGACTGGAAAAATGTGGGGTTCAGGCGTCAGGATCTCCACTCCGTAGCATCGAAATGCTAAACCTATGAATCTTCCTGAAACGTCCCTTCCATCTCTAAACTGGCTCACTGTAACTATCACAGGTTTTTACAGGAATCAAATTTTAGCTAATATATATATATATATATATATATATATATATATATATATATATATATATATATCATAGCAAGTGAAAATCAGTTCCCTGACTCGAAGTTGGGACACTTGAGACTGGAATGGTAACTGCAAATATATGCCCAAGATTCTTTATGGAAATACTATTCCTTTGATTTTCATAATTTCATGTAAAATGGCAAGTAGCTGTCCTAGCTACTGCACAGATTTGTTATGAAAAGCCAGCGTATAGTCCAAAGAGAATTTCAAAACTAGGAATTAGATAGTTCTTCTCTTTATCCAGTATCATATATTTTGGTGCTGTCTCTGGGCGATCAAGCGCTGGAAACCATTTGGGGGTGAGAGCGTGGGAGGTCTGGGCCACCTCGGACCATGCTCAGGAAGCTCTCCTGGCAGTGCGGGGGGACCACTCGGTGCCTGTAAGAGTATCCTGGGATAGGCAGCATATAACAAAGGGCCTCAGCCCCTGTACTATCTCTTCGGTTTATTATTATTATTATTGTTATTATTAGTTTTTGCTTTTTCGGTCAACCCCAGCATACACAGGGGTCACTCCTGGCTCTGCACTCAGGAATTACCCCTGGTGGTGCTCAGGGGACCATATGGGATGCTGGGAATCGAACCCAGGTTGACCGCATGCAAGGCAAATGCTCTACCCGCTGTGCTATCGCTCCAGCCCCAGAGCTTGTTATTTTTAATTCCCAGTTTTAGCTCCAAAAAACGTAAAAGGTGTTAGATTTGGGCTAATGCGATTCTGAAGCCAAAGGCCAAATGGAGCTCGAGCTTAAACTTCAGCTTCTTTAAACTCCCCCTGTGCAAATCAAGGGCTACACCCAGTGGTGCTCAGGACTCACTCCTGGCAGTGCTCAGGGGAGCATATAAGGTGCCTGGGGTCAAACCCAGGTGGGTCATACACAAGGCAAGCACCCTACCCACTGTATCCAGCCCCAATGGAAGCTTTGACAGATCAGATATATATATTTGTGTGTGTGTGTGTGTACAGTGATTCACATTCTGCACTGCAATTCAGTCCCTGGTACACAAGCGTGGAAACTGGTAACTAAGGGAAATTCTGGAGGCCTGTGTGCCTCCACGCTCTGCCCGCTGATGGGTGGGAAGGCTGCCTGAGCTCACTGCTTTGCTTCCGCAGGAGTCACAGGAAAGTGAGCTGAGAATTTATAAAATTGCAGAGCGCTGGAAGAGAGAGCTCAATCTCCAGCAATTACTCCCAGGAAAAGATGCCAAACAGAGAAGTCACTGTCCGTACCCCAGTTAGAGACATGGGAGTGGAAATTTTACCCCAATTATGCCTCTCAAAGGAGTAGAAGGTCTTCTTGCTTCAAGATAAGGACGCATGCTGCAAGGCCGATTTCCCACCCTCCTAAAGAGCAATGAGCAGTGGAGGAGCCAGAGAGAGAGTACAGTGGGTAGGGTAATTGCCTTGCATGTGACCGACCCAGGTTCGATCCCAGGCATCCTATATGATAAGCGCCCTGGTGGAGGAGTGCTGGCACAGGCCTTAGGGAAGCACTGTTTGAAGAGAGCCCTGTTTGAAGAGAGCCTGCTCCTGTTTCTAAGGGCAGGGGATTTGGCCAGGGTCTCAGGCTGACTGCTGAGACCCCAACAGGTGTGACCCAAAAAGAAAAAAAAAATCCCTATCCTTTCATGAGCCTCTGACGCACTGTAAAAACAAAACAGAATCTACCCTTCAAATCTCATTAAATCTCATCTCCAGTGGTAGACAATCAGTCGCATTCACAACCAGAGCTGCAAGGAAATCTGTGTAACAGGACCATAGTCTTTTAGACCCTGTGATACAAGAAGGTACCTTCCAGAAAGAAGCTGAACAACTTTGAGTGTCAATCCAGCAAATTATTGTCAATGGAAAATTCTAGTGAAACCCTCCCATAAAATCCTAAAGACATTAATGAAGCATAATGTCTAGCAAGCCACGGCCCAATTATAACACAACATCTGATTTATTATCACAAATTTTCTAGAGGAAGACAAAATATCTTAAAGATCTAGAGTTCATAAATTTGATGAACAAATAAAGTCTTATTTACTGCCTCCAACTTTTAAGTTATCTTCCATAACAGGCAATGGTAACAAAATAGGGTAACGCCTGTAGCTTAATTCGTTCATTAAAGTCAACACCTGATGTCCCACGAAGATACAAAGACAAAGTGAAGAGGTATTTTGATATTAAGATAGTTTGGGTTAGCTAAAGCTGGCTCCAGTTTGAGTGCCAGTTCTATTATATGCTACCTGCATTCCTATAGGAAAATCCTTACCTTTCCTGTGATGGAATTTATCCGCTTTTCAAATAGAAGAACAATAATACACAATTCAAGGTTCATGAGGGCTAAATGATCGAATACTCGTATTCCCCTCGGCCCAGTGCTTGGTTCATTTGTTAGAATTTTTCAAAGAACAAAATGCTTGGGGGGAGGGGGTTGAAATTGAGAAAAATTAGCTATTCACTTGTATGTTACAATGTAAATGTATGGGGATAATTACATGATGAAAATAAAGTCACATTCTAAAGTGCAGTACCATGTAGTCATAAGAAAGTGTATTTTTTATTATGGGGAAAAGTATGGAACTAAGGTAGGCATTCAAGATAATATACACTACAATCCCCTTATGGTAAATGCTATTGTATGTACACATGTATGAAAACATATTACTTAGTTGCAAAATCATCAAGAAAACTGTTTCAGGGGCTGGAGCGATAGCACAGTGGGTAGATGTTTGCCTTGCATGCGGCCAACCCAGGTTCGAATCCCAGCATCCCATATGGTCCCCTGAGCATCGCCAGGAGTAATTCTTGAGTGCAGAGCCAGGAGTAACCCCTGTGCATTGCCAGGTGTGACCCAAATTAATTAATTGATTGATTGATTAATTAATTAATTAATTAAAAGAAAACTGTTTCAAACTATTAGTACCACTTACAGGAATTTTTATTAGCTGACTTTGAACAATAAACACTTGTTATCCTTCAAATAAAATGTATTTAATGTTTCTATATTAAAATGTGAAAAAATAGAGGTAGGAAGATAATAGAGATATATCTAATACTGAGTCTACCACAATATCTATCTATATTTCTCTCTGTATATATGTATATATACACATGTGAGCATACATAAGAAAGAGAGAGAAAGAAAGAAAGAAAGAAAGAAAGAAAGAAAGAAAGAAAGAAAGAAAGAAAGAAAGAAAGAAAGAAAGAAAGAAAGAAAGAAAGAAAGAAAGAAAGAAAGAAAGAAAGAAAGAAAGAGAGAGGGGGAGGAAGGAAAGGAAAAGGCAAAAGGAAAGGAAATGAAGGGGAGGGAGGAGAGAAGGAAGGAAGGGAAGGAAGGAAGGAAGGAAGGAAGGAAGGAAGGAAGGAAGGAAGGAAGGAAGGAAGGAAGGAAGGAAGGAAGGAAGGAAGGAAGGAAGGAAGGAAGGAAGGAAGGAAGGAAGGAAGGAAGGAAGGAAGGAAGGAAGGAAGGAAGGTCCCGATGACAATTACGGTGACTTCCAGTTCCAAGGACACCTGCAATGTTGGCTGGCGTATTGAAGACTTGGGGAAGGGCTGATGGATATTGAATCTGAAAGTCACCTAGAGGCATGACTTTTAATTTCGATATACATCTGAATTCTTTATTCCTCGGGGAAGGTCAGTCTCGTTCCTCTGGCTCCTTTGACTGGCGACAGGAGGTTCACCCAAGATAATCTGCTTTACTCAGAGCCTATGGAGTTAGGCCTCAGAAGCACCTCCAGAGCAGCCCAGAAGTTGGAGCACTCGGGAAAGCTGTGCCGATGGAACTGCTGCCCTGACCTCAGCCGCCACGCCAAACACAGTGAAGGCCGTCACCATGTGGTGTGAGCAGTTCCACAGAACTCAGGGCAGCACCGTGCAGAAAAGTGGGCGTCTGTTGGGGGGAGAATTATAAAGCAAAGGTGCAAGAGGCTTCTGAAGTGAAGGGAAGAATGCCAGGGTTCGAGACTCCTGACAGGAATGCTTTTGGACATAGGAGCAACCTAAGTGTAGTTTCCCTCACTCCCCTGGAACGAGCGGGGATACCTTCCTTTTCCCCAGGACCCCCCCACCCCCGAAGGTGAGTGTGTGCTGACCAGGTGGGGGTGAGCACACGAGGCTACTCAGGCAGTGGGGAGGGTCGTCACTGACAGGAAGGGCCCGTCGTGGTCAGGAAAACAGGCCAAGAGCAAAGCCCACGAGGAAGCAAGAGAAGCAAAACACAAAGCAACCCCCCCACACACACACTCGCCCCCGGCCAGTTCAGGATCAAACAGGAGGAAGGAGCGAGGGGACAGGACGAGGAGAGAGCAGGAACTCAGCTGCAGGCGGGGACTTTGCCAGGCACCTGTGGCCCTCTGCAAGCATTCCCGCCCACCGTGAGTGTGCCGAGCACCCCTCAGTGTCCAGTGGCGCGTGCCAGCAATTACCGCACAGCAAAGACGGGCAGTTACGGGCCCCCGGAGGAGCACTGGTGAGTGGCCTTAGTTAACACGACAGAACTGGGAGGACTCCCCTCCCCCGTGCGACACGGGGGAGGTCCACAGCACAGACATCGCAGTGCTGTCCCTGCTGTCCGGCAGGTGTCCTGTGTCGAAGCCGCCTCTTCCCAGAGGCCTCGGCCCACAGCACAGGATGGAGCAGGTGTCCCTGTCACTCGGCGTTTCCCCCGTCAGCCGTCCCGGTAAGGGTGCAACTCACTTTAAAGTCATTTCCAAGTACTTTTACATCGATCAGCTCGCCCCGGGTGAAATCTCGTGTGCTCGGGAGCTTTGGTGCCTGAGTCCTGATCCAAATCCCCGCGGGACTCCGATGCTGTGCCATCCTAACAGGTTTTGAGCAAGTGAGAACGCTGAGAGCAATGACCTGAAAATGGGGCTTTGTGTCTCCGTCACTGTGACAAGCCCAGGCGGGAGAGGCTCAGGTGCCGTCTCCAGCTCTGAGAAGGAGCCGCAGAGCCTGGAGTTGCCCGCCGGCCCCCTGCACATGCCATCGAGTGTGACCCAGGAAGAACAAGAAGCCAAAGGTCTTTGAGGAATTTTTTTTTTCAGAATTAACAGATAAAAGACCCTATGGTCATTGATGTCAGAAAGAGAGAAGAGAGTCAAACTTGAATGAGGCTATTTTACGGAGAGCCTACATTTTCTTACGTCTCTGTGATTTTTTATAAAGTGGTGACTCCTGAGCACCACTTGGGGGTGCCAAAATAATAAATAAATGAAGTCATTTCTGTCTTTTCTCTCTCAACCACCAATTATACCACCTACAACATCAAATGGAGGGATCATTATAATCAATTGCTTAATTAAAGAAATTCATGTAAGATAAATTTAGACTCAAAGGACCTAAACAACACCACTTAATTCCACCAGGAAACCAGATTTTGACAGCCAAGAATTTTTTTTAATTTAATCTATTTTTTTAGATAAATTATTCAAATGCTGGCTGATATCAGGCACTTAACAGAAATGTAACCAAAGCCCTGCATGGGTCAGATGTAACTTTGAAATACATTTGACAGACAGGTGACACCTGTTTTAATCCCAGGATATAGAGACTCTAAAAGAAGTCATTTTGTCTCTCAGCCTTTGGTCTCAGTACTTGCAAAATGGGTCACTATGGCTGACGCGCTAATGTCCAGTCATTCCTACTCTTGTTCTGCTCACTAGAGCCAAGTATTTCAGGGATGCTCTTCTTTTGGACCCTTGCCTCAGCCATGTGTGACTCTGACCAACAAAACACAACAGAAATTAGAGTGTCCCGGTAGCCTCGAGCCAAAGGCTTGCATTTCCCACTTGCTCTCAGGAACGTCTGCCCTTGCTCTGAGCAGGGCCTGGGCACAGCCTCTGAAGATGAGCAGAGATGTGGAGCAGAGACAATTACCTCAGGCCCGTTCCACACCAAGTAACACAGCTGAGGTGAACTCCCCGCCCCCAGCCAAGACATCCATAAAAATTGACCATTCTGAAGATACTATGGCACAGCAAAAGTACTGAGTACTGGGCAGCCCAGCTGCCACCACGGCCTTGTAAGTCCCAGGAAGGGCCATGTGAAACCACTGGAGCCATCACACTTCTTGGATCAGCCTGAATGAAGGCTCCAAACTGTGCAGCTACTTCTTGACCGTGAAAGGAATATCTGCCCCATAACCCGCCATCTTCCTCCCTGCCCCGCAGACAGCGTCTCCAGGAGGACCTTCCTTCCTGAGCCTCTTCTCCCTAGCCCAGTGGTCTGATTCCTACGCGTGGCTTACAGCCTGCTGCTCTCCGCCATCCCCTGGCATTTCAGTAGACGGTGCACTTAGCTCATCACTGCAACTCACTTTTCCCCGAACCCATCCACACTCCACCCCAGAAGGAAAGCATTCTTTAACAAATATCTGGGTTCATTTTCTGTATCATCTAAGGCCAAACCTACCCCTCTCCTCGGACTCACCCTGTTCACTGAACTCCCATTTAGGATTGGGAAAATCCATCAGCAAATACCTCAAGGGTGGGATTTGCCCCTCAGCAAGTTTAGGTATTAGAATACAAAGTTAGTTTGTGTGTTAGAATACCAAAAGTCTGCGAAAAATGCAACCAGGAAAGAATAATATATCAGGAAATAGAGTGGATAACAAAGACCTGCTGGGTGCAAACATTTTTAAAAGGGCACCAGGCAAGGATAGGATAAGATTACTTAGAGCCTTTCAGATGTACCAACAACACAGACAATCATAGAGTTGGAAACTTTTAAGATTTTTTAACTTAAGGCAGGCCTTCTGATAGTTAGGTAAAATACCCCAGCTTCTGTTCTGTCAACAATGACTCACCTGAGAGACAGGGGTGGGGGAGAGGAGGGGAGAGAGAGAGAGACAGAGACAGAGAGAGAGACAGAGAGAGAGGAAGAGGGGATAAAGAGAGAGGGGAGAGGGAGAGAGAGAGGGAGGGAGAGAGGGAGCAAGGAAGAGGAGATAGGGAGGGGGGAGAGGGAGAGAGAGACAGACAGAGAGAAAAGTAGAGGCAGGTTTCAAGGGGTAGGGTAGCAGGAGGGAAACGGGGGATATTTCCCCCGTTTGGTGGGAAATGCACACTGGTGTTGGTGGGAAATGCACACTGGTGTTAGTGGGAAAAGCACACTGGTGTTGGTGGGAAATGCACACTGGTGTTAGTGGGAAAAGCACACTGGTGTTGGTGGGAAATGCACACTGGTGTTAGTGGGAAAAGCACACTGGTGTTGGTGGGAAATGCACACTGGTGTTGGTAGGAAAAGCACACTGGTGTTAGTGGGAAAAGCACACTGGTGTTGGTGGGAAATGCACACTGGTGTTGGTGGGAAAAGCACACTGGTGTTGGTGGGAAAAGCACACTGGTGTTGGAACATTGTATGACTGGAACCCAATCATGAACAACTTTGTTAGTGGATTCCATTTAAAAAACAATAAATAAACAAACAGTGGCTCACTGATTGTGCGCCTGGGGGAGTGGAGAGGGAGTGACACAGCCAACTGTGAGACCGCTGATGGCATCCCGTGACCTAACACTTGGACAATCCATGTGTGTCTGTTCATCTCATGTGTGCGTCTATCTCACTCTGACACCAGCCCTGCTGGTCAGGGTATCCCACTTAATGGCTCATTCTGGGGGGGGATGCAAACCCAAGGTTCACCACCATAACTAAGAATTGTGGCGATGCTGACCTTCTCCCGGAAAAGCTTCTTCTCTTATTGCCACACAAAGAGCTTATTGTATGTTTGCTGGGTTGATAAGCAATATCTCTTCTAAAGCTTTATAAGCTTCTTATAGCTGTGTATGGGGTGCATATAATTATGACTGGAAGAAAAGGGAAGTTTCCCACAGAGAAAACTGAGAAGCTTCTGGACAGTCTGTTCTCTGTGATGCCCAGCTTGGACAGGGGCAAGAGAAGGTCAGTCACCATCGGGGAGCAATAGCTTTGTGCCGTTTATTTATTATTGTGAAAATAATAAAAATTATTATTTTATTCATTTTTGTGCCACATCTAGTCAAAATGACCTGAGGTCAAATTTGGCAGTCAAAGGTATGTTCCCCAGAACAGGGGCCACCACGACAACTGTTGGATGAGGAATGACGGAGGGGAGTGTGCGACCATTACTGTGCTTAGTTGACCACAGCTACCCCCAGTTTCAACTGACACAGGGAAGAAGGATGCCGTCCAGCCAGGACCATGGACAGCCTGACTTTCTGAATCGTCCCCCATGGGACATCAGAGATAGAGCTGAGGCCAATGGACAACCTGAAAAAGAGATCCACCCTAATGGCCTTATCAGGTGGCAGCAAGATTCTTGATTCCAACAGTGACCTTCTGGCCACTCCAAGAGCTGAAAGCTCAGGACCAGTGGGAGAGCTGTGCCAAGCCCGGGTCCCGTTAGATAAGATGGAAACTGGGATTTAGGCCCCTCAAACAGCCTAAATGAATCAGCAGTTCATTTGAGGAGTTTATGGCTAAAGACACAGGAAAATTAGAATTTTTTTGAAGTCATGAAGGGCTTTAAATCATTAAGATAGTCTTACTAACTGTCAGTTCATAGGCATTTGTTGGAAGGCCATTACAGGATAACTTCAAGGGGTATGAGAGATAAAAGGAAAATCAAGATGTATTATCTTTCCTCAAAGTATTATAAAAGTGGTAGTGGTTTATAATTAATTACTAAAACATTAAGAAATAATAGCTAAGAATAACACAAGATAAAATTGTTAAAATGAAAGGTACCAGTTGCTCTCAAATTCCAGTATATTTCAAATTTATTGGAAGCTTATTTAAAATGAAAAAAAAGAAAAAGACAGGCATGCAAGTGCTCCCCAAATATAGGAGGATCCATAGGAGAATAGCCAGCGGTGCCAGTGCTGCACAGACAGTGCTCTGAGAATTCAGAGATTGGATTCCAAGCATCCAAAACATCACAGAACATCGGGTAGAGCACTTGCCTTGCACACAGCTGACCTGGGTCCAATTCTTGCATTCCATATGGTCCCAAGCACTACCAGGACTTTATCCTGAGTGCAGAGCCAAACATTACCCCTGAAAATCACCAGGTATGACGCAAAAGAACAAGAAATAAAACAAAACAAAACAAAACAAAACAAAAGCCAAACTCCTCTTTTCTCAGACTGGCCTTGACTTTGAATCCGATGTTTGCTCAATTCAACTACGACTCAACCCAAGAAGTAGGTAGAACTCCTGAGATTCCCTATCATGGCAAAGAACTAGATTCCTTCATTTCCAAAAGCAAAAATAAATAAATAAATAAATAAATAAATAAATAGATAAATCAGAAACATCGGAGGGGCTGGAGCGATAGCACAGCAGGTAGCGCCTTTGCCTTGCACGCGGCCGACCCGGGTTCGATTCCCAGCATCCCATGTGGTCCCCCGAGCACCGCTGGGAGGAATTCCTGAGTGCATGAGCCAGAAATAACCCCTGTGCATCGTTGAGTGTGACCCCCCCAAAAAAAATGAACAGGCTTCTTTCACACAATAAACTGGACCCTGCATTTGTGTACTCAGCCTACCAAAAGACTCAAAATACCACAGAGTGGGTGTTATCAACTATAGAAATTAATTTTCCCACAGTTCTGGAGACCAAAGGTCCAAACACGAGGCAACACCAGCGTTGGTGTCCGGGGAAGCCTCTCTTCCTGGCTTGCAGCTACTTCTCCCTAGATGCTCACACGACCTCAGTACATGGAGACAGAGCTGTTTCTCTCACTAATTACAGGTCTTCTCTTCCTTGTCCTGTAAGGATTCCTTCCCTACTGGAACCTCAGAGAAGCTCATCTTCCCTCTTGGAGCCTCATATTACCCTGATAACCACTTCCAGGGGCTCCCTTTTATTTAAAACCAGATTAGAGGGGCTGGCGTGATAGCACAGGGGGTAGGGCGTTTGCCTTGCACGCGGCCGACCAGAGTTCAAATCCCAGCATCCCATAGGGTCCCTCGAGCACCACCAGGGTTACCCTGAGTGCAAAGCCAGGAGTAAGCCCTGAGCATCACCAGGTGTGACCAAAAAAGAAAAAAATAATTAAAATAAATAAATAAATAAATAAAATCAGATTAGAGATTAGAGTTTTAACATGAATTTGGAGAGAGGGAATGGGGCATAATTCAGCCCAAAACTGATCCACAAGTAAACTCAGGCAAGGCAGCTATACAGCGGCAATTCTATGTATACTAAAGGAGCCACATCACACCACCACTAAAATGCAATTTTTAAAGCCTGTACTAAGCACTTCCTAAATGTCCACTGTTCCGATCATTCTGCAGGATGCAGGGCACACAGCTGGTAGCCCCACATGACCCCGTACCTCCTCAGAGCTGGGGGTCTGCAGAGTGGGATCCTGTACAACGCCCAAGCCCTGGACGGGGAAGGAGGGAGGGACACTGGTGTGGCGAGCTCTGTCAGACCCACACCAAGTCCCTAAACTCTTTCATTCCGTGTTTCTTTTCTGACTGCTCTGCAGAATATCTGGCCCGATGTACCCTCTCACCGGTAGGACCCACACGTCATACTGCTCGGGTCCACACTCGCTCTATTCTGACTTTATACTTTTTGATGGCTTGGACTATCGTGATATAATTTGCACCTCTGTGGTTTCTAATGAGATAGAATCCTTCTCCGTGTGCTTACTGGCACTAAACTTTCCCCTCTGGGGAATTGTCTGACATAGAGGCAGGGGGAGGGTTGGAAAGGGGAACGGGGTACAGTGGGGACATTGGTGGTGGGGAATGTGCACTGGTGGAGGCATGGGGTTTAAATCATTGTATGTCTGAAACTCAAACATGAAGGCTTTGTAACTGTATCTCATGGGATTCAATAAATAAATAAACAAAAGTTAAGACAAAAAAAAAAACTTTCCCCTCTGTAAAATCATTCTCTTTGCACTTATTACCATTACCCTATTGACTTTTTCTTATTTTCTTATGTTTAGGTGTTCCTAAAATGCTTCAGAAACTAATTACTCAATGCCTATGTGTTTTACAATATCTTCTCCTGTTCTACTTATTCAAATGATGGTGCTGGGAGAAATACTTGTTGCTCCCCAATGCAGGGTTACAAGTTCCTTCCCCACCAGTAATGGTTGTCTTCATGGCTTCCTTTGGTCAATGAAATGTGTGTGAGCAGAGTTGGAAGGTATCTTTTAAAGCAAAAGTGCTCCAATTCATTGCATACAAATGCCGTGCACGTTACTCTCACAGAGGGGCTGCCTTTTGGGGTCCTACCACGGATCCCAAGAGCAGACTCAGTCTACAGCCTTCCAGCAAAAATAAACCTTTGTACTGAAATCAGTTTGCTGTTTTATTTTTATATTGTTTTTTATGGTAAAGGGATAGGGCTACCCAAAAATGGATATCAGAAGAGATAACCCCCATAATAAAACAAAATATATGCATAGATTGTCAGAGTGGCATGTGGAAGGGAGAAAAAAGTAGTCATGAATAAGTTTTTCACATAGTAGTGGAGCATTTGGTGAAATTATCCACTATGATAGCCTGAAAGGCAGAGTATAGCTAATGTGCCTGTGGCTTTAGTGAGCTTGGGAAGTAGAACATTGGTAACACTGGATATTTGATAATCATGGCTTTTGACAAGCACAACAAGAAAGAAAAAGGTGCTTAGAAGAAATAGTCATTTTGCAAGCAGAATTGAAAGGGCTCTTGGAGAGGTCATAAATTCCAGACTTTGTGGGCTAGAAAATAGGGCTGTTTCTCATCTCCAACTATTTTTTTTAATTGAATCACTGTGAGATACAGTTACAAAGCTTTCATGTTTGAGTTTCAGTCATACAATGACCGAACACCCATCCCTCCTCCACTGCACATTCTCCATCACCAATATCCACAGTATACACCCCCCATCCCAAACAACCCCCTGCCTCGATGGCAGACAATTTCCCCCATTCTCTCTATTTTTGGACATTATGGTTTGCAATACAGATACTGAGAGGCTACCATGTTTGGTCCTTTATCTACTTTCAGCACACATCTCCCATCCCAAACAATCCCTCTAACCATCATTAGCATAGTGGTCCCTTCTCTATCCCAGCTGCCTTCTCCCCCAGCTCATGAGGCAGGCTGCCAACCATGGAGTAATCTTCCTGGCCCTTGTGTCTACTGTCCTTGGGTGTCAGCCTCATGTGATGTTATTCTATACTCCACAAATGAGTGTAGTCCTTCTATGTCTGTCCCTCTCTTTCTGACTCATTTCACTTAGCATGATACTCTCCATGACCATCCACTTATAAGCAAATTTCATGACTTCATCTCTCCTAACAGCTGCATAGTACTCCATTGTGTAACATCTCCAACTATTAAAAAAATAGAAAAACTGAGGACACCTTGAGCTGAAAAACCCAATTAAAACCCATTCTTGGGGTCAAAATAAAATCAAGTTTCCTGCTCAGTCCATTGTTTAAGTGCAAACAGGAAAGAATTGGAGAGAGAAGATCAAGTGAATGACCTCTATACCATCAGAGAAAGAAGCCACGTAGGATGCTTAAAATTAATAATTTCATCAACACTAGCGTACGCAGGTGATCCGATCACATGGAGTTATGGTTTCTTTCTACTGCTCAGTAATAAATAGCACAAACGTAGTTGCTAAAAACAAAGCATTCTTTGCATGGTCAGGAGTCTTGGCAGGGCCGGTAAGCTCTCCTGTGCAGGACCAGGCAGGCCAAACGATGGTGTCAGACATAGGAGGAGCTTTAGTGCAGTAGCCAAGTGAAGTGGCTCAAAGACAAATTCTGTGATTTCACTCTTATGTGGATTGTGAAAAAAAGAAAATTGCATCAAACTCATAGATACAAAGAATAGACTAGTGATTGCCAGGGGTAGATAACAGGGACCTCAATGTGGAGATAATCGAAGCTACCAATTTCCAGCTATAAAATCAATAAGTCTGAGATATAATGCACAGCATGGTGACTTTAGTTAGCAATCCTGTATTGTACATTCGAAAATTGGTGAGAGGCTGGAGCAATAGCACAGCAGGGAGGGCATTTGCCTTGCACACGGCTGAACCAGGTACGATTCCCAGCATCCCATATGGTCTCCCGAGCACCGCCGGAAGTAATTCCTGAGTGCATGAGCCAGGAGTAACCCCTGTGCATTGCCAGATGTGACCCAAAACACAAAACAAAACAAAAAATTGATGATTATAGATTTTACCCAAAATTTTATGTAGCTCTGCATAATCATGTATGTTAATTAAGTATATTATGGTGATTATTTAATAATATGTACATATATTGACTCATTATGTTGTACTGTCACTGTCATCACTGTCATCCCATTGTTCATTGATTTGCTCGAGCGGGCACCAGTAACGTCTCCATTCATCCCAGCCCTGAGATTTTAGCAGCCTCTCCTTACTCGTCTTTCCCAATGATTGGAGTCTCTTTCAGGGTCAGGGGAATGAGACCTATAGTTACTGTTTTTGGCATATCGAATATGCCACGGGGAGCTTGCCAGGCTCTTCCGGGGATTTACAATACAATTTCCAATCTCTGGAGGAGACTTGAACAGCTCCGGGGAAGTGGCATGTCTCAGGCCGTCTGCAGACGCCTACTGGCACACAGAGACCTGTCCTGAAAATCCTGATGTGGCACCAGGTTATAATTTCCCTATTTTAAATGGGATTTTGAGTCAGCTTGATGGTATCTTGTTATTTTTTTAAAATACTCTAATGTATGGCAAGAACTTTTGACATGTTCATTAAGGTTCTTGCACCCTCTAAGACACTTGGCCCCAGGTGTGGGGTGGGGCCTACCCACCTGTCCCCACCACCTCCAGCTATTGCTCCCCCATAGAAGCTGACCCTCACGTGTCCAGTGACCGTCAAACCGTCACAGGGAGCCCTGGTGCCCAGGCAACCTGCAGGACACAAGCTACAACTCATCCAAGAACAGATCAGCTTCTAATGTAATCTTTAAGTGAATGCACTGTATTTCTCCATACGCATGTTGTAATAATATGTGGCATTATGTTGTACACCTGAAATAAATATAATACTCTGTATGTTTATTATATTTCCATTTTTAAAAAATGAAAAAGAATTGTTTAAATACTTAGAGTACTGGGAATGAAGAAAAAGTTAGAGAAATGGTAAATATCTGGGAAGATACAGGCAGACTTTTTGACTCCTTTAAATTAAGTTAATTTTGTGGTTGAAATGTTTTAAATATTCACTATTATCTGATGGGCTAACAATGTAAGTAAATAAAATAATGCAAATTTGATTCAAAAATAAATAAATAAAGGATGGTGTCGGTCAGGCCCAGAAGCCCCTCTGAGCATGGGGTCTTCCTCCAAACTCACTGGTTGCTCTCAGTTGCTTGTAGTTGTTGAACTGAGACTCTCAGACTCTCCAATTTCAAGCAGACCTATCACCAATGAAATGGTAACTATAAAAGATGACATGTCATGATCTTGGCTGTAGCAAAGAATTGTGTTGTACACATTCATCACAGACAGAAAATACAGAATTTTTTTTTTAAAAAAAGCAAAACAGAGACAGTGATAATGCACTGTCATCATCACTGTCATCCCGTTGCTCATCGATTTGCTCGAGCGGGCACCAGTAACATCTCCATTGTGAGACTTGTTACTGTTTTTGGCATATCGAATATGCCAAGGGGAGCTTGCCTGGCTCTGCCTTGCAGGCGGGATACTCTGGGTAGCTTGCCGGGCTCTCTGAGAGGGACGGAGGAATCTAACCCGGGTCGGCCACGTGTAAGGCAAATGCCCTACCTGCTGTGCTATCGCTCCAGCCCCAAATATAATTAGTGGAAAGATATCTCATTGGATGGACAAAAAGAGAGCTACTTTATGTTCATGAAAACCAAAATTTCCGAAGGACATATTTGTATTTGCAGCATAACCAACCATTCCAGAATTTAATAACTTACAGCCATTGTTTAGCTTAGGATTCTGTGGACTGAGGCTTTGGGCTGGACTCAGTGTGGGCACTTCTGATGGTCTCGGTCGGGTTCATGTTCTGCTTGTGCTTATCTGCTATAATCTCCCGCGGGAAGCACGTGGCTGTAAGCAAGGCACGTGGGAACAACGAGGGAACTTCGGAATGTGTGTCAACTCTCCGCCACGGTCTCAGGGCCTGTCTGTACAACAGTCGTGAGGGGGTCCCCGGCAGCAGAGAAAATGGCAGTGAGCAGGCGACAAGCTTCTGTCGTGCTCGTACTCATGAATGTTGATAAATAACAGCATCAAATTAAGCAACAACAACAACAACAAAAAAAACTAACAATTTCAGAAGAAAGGAAAAACACATTATCTTGAGTTCTCGTCATTAAAATAGAAAATGAACTGGGGTTCAAATATTGATTAATAAGTTCAACAAATATCAATTTTTGTCTTCTACTGAGAATATGTATTTTTTTAAATATCTATAGAACTTTTACAAGTTTGTTCATAATCTGAGGCTTAGAGGAAAAATTTTACTTTACTAAAAAATCTTTTGCTCAGTAAACTTTAAGAAAAAGAATAGAAGAGGTTGTGTAGGCAATAAAATTAGAAATTAACAACGGTACATACAGGAAAATAAAATTAGAATCAGATTTTAAAATTTTTTAGGGACTGGAGTGATAGTGCAGTTGGTAAGGCATTTGCCTTGCATGTGGCTGGCCCGGGTTTGAGTCCCAGCATCCCATATGGTCCCCCAAGCACCACCAGGGGTAATTCCTGAGTGCAGAGCCAGAAGTGACCCCTGTGCATTGCTGGGTGTGACCAAAAAATAAATAAATAAATAAATATTTTAATGAAATTTTAATTTTATTAAAATAAAAATAAAATCAGACCACATGAAAATTAAGACCCTTCCCTAAGGTCACATTTTGGGGTCTCTGATGTTATTTAGAAAATTAACATAAAAAATTATTTATCAAAATCTGTGAAGTGCTTTATACTGGGAGATCAGAAAACTTGTTCTCCTAAGCGGACATCGTCACTATTTAGGCTTTGTGGGAGAGCTATTGATCTCTGTTGAAAATATTCTGTTCTTCCATGACCATGCGAGAGCGGCCAGACGGAAGAAATGAATGGAGTGGATGTGTTCCCATAAAATGGCATTTACAAAAATAGTCAGCAGGTGGCTTCTGAGCTCTGCTCATTCTGCATGCTGAGGCTTCTGCCCGTACGGTGACAGCAAGTCCTGTTCCAGGGCCACTCCCCGCCCTATTCTGGAGAGAACTGTGCAATTCTCACACGCAGACATCACAGCAGGACTGGGCAGGATGGCTGTTCAGACTAACCCATGTAAATGAATACAGCATAACCCCTCCAAAAAAGGAGGAACTCGCTCCAAGTGATGTATACAAACGAAAGTCTTCAGGAAATTCTAATGCAGCAGAATTCAGCTTTAGAATTCAGAAGACTTCAAAATAATTACTTCAAAACACATCAAAACACTATTAATGCTGGGCTCTAAAACTGGGATAACAATTGATGAACAAAGTTAGAAAGAAAACAAGGACAGAGAAAAATATGAGAAAGCTCCAAACAGAAATCATAGCACTCATTGATTTGTTCGAGTGGGCACCAGTAACGTCTCTCATTGAGAGACTTATTGTTACTGTTTTTGGCTTATTGAATACACCATGAGTAGCTTGCCAGGCTCTGCCGAGCGGGCTCGATACTCTCGGTAGCTTGCCGGGCTCTCCGAGAGGGGCGGAGGAATCAAACTCAGGTCGGCGTGAAAGGCGAACGCCCAACTGCTGTGCTATCGATCCAGCCCATCACAGCACTAAAGGATGCAGTAACTGATCTATGAAATACGAGAGAAGGCCTAACAGTGTGAGTGCAGCACATGACAAAGTGAGGTGTAAGATATGGTAGAGGAAAGCACCCAAAAACATCAGCAGCAAAGACAAAGAAGTCTGGGGCCACAGAGATGGCACGACAAATCAGGGCACGTGCTCTACGTTCCAGAAGTCCAAGTTCAACTGGGGGATGCCTTGCATGCAGCAGACCCAGATTTCATTCCTGGTACCCAATATGGTTCCTCACATCTGCCAGGAGTGACCCCTGAGTGCAGGGCCAGGACTACACCTTGAACACCACCAGATGTAGTCAAAATTTAAATTTAATTTCAATGACATTTTATTTTTCATAATTTAATTCTAACTAGGACTGGAGTGATAGCACAGCGGGTACGGCGTTTGCCTTGCACGTGACCGATCCGGGTTTGATTCCTCCATCCCTCCGAGAGCCCGGCAAGCTACTGAGAGTATCCCGCCTGCACGGCAGAGCCTAGCAAGCTCCCCGTGGTGTATTCAATATGCCAAAAACAGTAACAACAAATCTCACAATGGAGATGTTACTGGTGCCCGCTCGAGCAAATCGATGAACAACAGGACAACTATGCTACAATGCTACAGTGCAATTCTAATTAAATTTAAAAACTGATTTTTTAACAATTTAATTTTAAAATACATGAACCAAAAATTTATTTTTTAAAACAAATATAAGCAGTTTAAGAGGAAAGCAACAAGTCACACGTTAGGGAACCCCATATGTTTTTCCACAGAAAACATATTCTAGGCAACAGAGAACAGATTGAGGTTCTGAAAACAAAGACCTCCAACTTAGATGGACTCTGCCCAGGTAGACTATCATCAAACTGAAATAGCCTTACAGACAAAACTAAATAAATGAACGAATGAATGAATGAAGGAGTTTATCCCCACTAAACTTGCTTTTTAAACTTTATTTAAACACCATGCTTCACTAAAGTTATTCATAATACAGTTGTTTCAGGCGGTCAATGCTCCAGCCCCAATCCCACCACCAGTGTGACCTTCCTTTCATCATTGTTCCCAGTTTCCCACCCGCCCCCAACAACAAAATGGTAAGTGGAATTATTTAAAAAAAAACACTTTAGTAAAAGAAAATTTGTGAAAAGTTTTATATCTCACAATGGCGTTACTGAAGTCGTGGTCTGAGGCTTCACTGAGCTGGTTGGTGCTAGCTGAGCTTCTGGTTTTTTGTTTTCACTTACTGAGTGAGTGGGCTTCTACTTGACTTTCCCATCTAATTGGCTGTGTTCCTCCCGGGCTGTCAGTACTGTGGAGTGGAACTGCAAGATTTTTGGCCCAGCCCCTAGGCTCCAGAGGGTTCTTCCTGAAGATAGGTGTGCCTGGCTCTTTGGTCAGCTTGCCAAAACCAGTCATGAAGCAGTGACGCTGGACCGGATATATGGCAGCAGCTGTGGGGTTGTAGCTGCCCGGAGTTCAGCAGGGGGGGTACTTGATCTGTCCCCCTCCCAATGGTTCCCAGAGTTCTCAGCCCAAGGACCAGCATCCCTGTGAGTTTCATCAGCTTGGTTTGGCATCTCTCCTGAGATTAGTCGTGAGACTGAAGTGGTACCATTTACACGGTGTTCGCATGGTGGGAGTGATTTCCACTTATTCTGTAAAACATACTAAAGAGACCTCTGTAGAACGAAAGAAACCCACACATACTAGTAACAAAACACTAAAACCAATATTGAAAGGAGTGAAAATGGGGAGTTAAAAAGAGCTCAATATTAACTTCATTTTAAAATAGATTATTAGCATAGATTATTACATGTCAAGTTCTTGGTCACCTCAAAACAAAAAAATACATGAAACAAGAAAATGTAATTCAAATACAATATAATAGATAACTACCAAGGTTAAAAAGATAATTAAATTAAAATAAAATAATAGAAACAAACTACAAAAGTGCCCCCAAAATGATCATCAAAATGACAATAAACACTGATACATTTATAATTTCCATAGCATTCATTGCCTGAACTTATCACTCAAAAGGCACATCGTGGCTGATTAGACTGAAAAAATAAAACCTCTCATATCCCTCAACCACCACCACGTAAATTCATCCATAAGCACAGCTTTAAAGACTCATGATTAAATCTCGAAAGAGATCAACTACGCTGCAAAAATTCACAGGTGCACAGGTCTCCCAGAGGAAAACTCCGGGATGGGAGCAGGCCATGTTTCCACCCTGCCAGAGCCCTGAAAACCCTACTCACCCCTCACGAGCTGCCACCGGGCCAGCAGCCTAACCCACTGCCCCAAGACTGAGTGCAGCAGTGACCCCGAACTGCTGAAATCTCCAGGTTCCTGGTCTCCCGGCTGAGAACTGCAGGGTCTTCTCAGAGTGGGGATGGGAAGACTCTCCCCTCCCAGCCTTCTTCCAGAAGCCCTGGGAGTCACACCCAGATCCCACAGTGACAAACGTGTAAACTCATGGCCCAGTTCAATAGTCTGGAGCTTCTATAGCACAAGGCCACATCTGTAGCTGCAAAACACCCTCAAGTTCCACTGCACTGACAGCAGGAGTACATCCAACTAGATGAGAAAGTCACATAGGAGTCAACTGAGCTCAATAAGCAGAAACATTAACCCAGAAAGCTCAACTAGCAACAACAGCTTAGTAAACCCCCAGACAAGGATTTAATGGCCCCATGGTGAGAGACAATAATTTTCACAAATTTTCTTTTACTGGAATATATTTTTAAATTCCATTAGCCATTTTGTTGTAAAAAAGCAATATAAAATAACTTATTTTGTGCCTGCTAAGAGGGCAGGCTTGGAAGTGGTTGGGAAAAGGGGGACCAGGGTGGGGGAAGGTCACACTGGTGGTGAGACTGGTGTTGGAATCTGTGATGTTGAATGTCTGGGACAAAGGCATCATGATCAACTTTGTAAATCACAGTATTTAAATAAAAATAAAAATAAAAAATAAAACCCAATAATTTTCTGTTGTTTATAGGAAACCAATCCAATCTGAACTACAAAGATAAACATAGGATCAAAGGAAAAGGTGAAAAGCAATCCTACAAGCAAATGTTAACTCTGAAAAAAAAGCACATTTATAGCAGATAAAATAGACTTCCTACTAGAAAGTTAACAAGGACAGGGATATACATTACATAATTATTGAGGGATCAACTAATAACAAGTAAGTAATACTATATTTGCAACAAATCACAGAGCATCAAAGTGGAGGGTACTAATTAATAGGCCTAAAAAGAGATGTTGACAGTGACACATTGGCATTAGGGACACTCACCTTAAGTCACTGGGCAGATAAAACAGACAGGAGTGCAACCAGTAAACAGCTGCCTTAAATAGTGAATTAGAAGCATTGGCTTCAATGACATTTACAGGACAATCCAGACACACACACACACACACACAAACACACACGAGTACAGATTCTTCACTAGACACATATAGATTCTCAAGAGTAGACCACATGTGGAGACACGAAACAAGTGCTAATAAATACATTAAAATCGACATCAGTGGCATCTCACCATGCAGCCCTAGAGGCCCTGTGCTCCTAAGGCGTGGCCCAGTTAATCCCCACCACCTCAGGACTCAGGCAACACATTAATTCACTGGCCTGATTAGCCAAGAATCACCAAGAGGGCCCCTGGCACTCTGAGAATTGCTTAGGGGGCCCCACCCCCACTTTTCTTAATTTAGCTAATATAGTTTAGACCATATGTTACAACAGCGTTCACATTTATCATTTTGATGAATGAATCACCACATCTCACCATCACCAAAATGTCTAAGATTTCACCACGTCACTTCTAATCGATCTCATCACTCCCCACCCCACCACGGCCACTGCTTGGTATTTTCCGTTCTATAATGTAGGGCCAACAGTCTATTTTGTACCATTGGGATCAGAGAAGATGTTAGCTATGATACTGTTCATTCCCTGCCTTTTTTTCTCTACATCGCACATATGACTCACACGTATGTGTCCTTCATCTGACTTATTTCACTTAACATGACAGTTCCATCCAAGTTTCAATGAACTGCAAATCAAAAAGATATCTCAACATCATCTCACCTATGAAAATAACTTACGTCAAAAATGCCAGAGAAAACAAACATTGGCAAGGTGTGCAGAAAGTCTAATTCATGTGCGTTGTTGGTGCGAACATACAAGTTGGTTCAGCCCCTGTGGGAAACAGTATGGAGGTTTCTCAAAATATTACAGAGAAATCGACCCACCTGTTCCCAGCTGAGAAACCCAGGGCTTCCTGGAGGCGGGTGGGCCGGTGCCTGCCCAAAGCCCGCAGCTGCTCTCTCCCACACTGCAAAGGGGCCACCGTGCTCTGACCCACCTCCGTCACCTCAGGACCGAGCCTCACAGAAACATCAACCTGCTAAAAAATCAGGTACACGGGTCCCTGTGACTGGCATCTTCAGGCTTTCTCGGGGTCAGGACGGGTTACCCTCCCCCGCCTCCAGCCCCAGCAGTCACGCCCACACCCTAAAGCCACCGTCCAGTTAGAACTAACTCCAGCTATTACACCCAGTTAAAACTAACTCCAGCTATAACACCCAGTTAAAACCTGGATTTCGAGGCTGGAGTGATAGCACAGTGCGTAGAGCATTTGCCTTGCATGCAGCCAACCCAGGTTCGATTCCCAGCATCCCATATAGCCCCCCCGCCCGAGCACCACCAGGAGTAATTCCTGAGTGTATGAGCCAGGAGTAATCCCTGTGTATCGCTGGGTGTGACCCAAAAAGCAAAAGCAAAAAAAAAAAAATCTGGATTTCCTGGAGTATGTGCCACAATTGTGGCCACATGACATCTCCAAACTCTACAACACCTGATGATCCGGTAGGAACATACCTGATTGGATGGGATGCAACATAGGAGTCACTCAATCTCAAGTAACAGAAACATGAATACAGGAGGCCTACTTGCACTAGCATTTTAGTAATCCCTCACTCAAGGATTTCGTGTCTCTAGAGTGAGACACGACGTACCCCTATGTTCAACCCAGCTGCCCAGCCTGGTACAGGTGGATAAAGAAGCTGTGGTCAAGATGAACAATGAAAAAACAATCAATTCTAAGGAAAGAATGAGATATTTTGCTACAATATGAAAGTTGTACTAAGTGAAATAAATCAGAAGGAGAAAGACAAGGACCAGAGGAACTGGCTCCTGCGGAATAAAAAGAAACAACACAAGGGAATAAACAATGTCTAATGAAGCCATACCTTGGATGCTAACCACAGAACTGAGGCCACCCTAGGTGGTGGATGGGGGCATGAAAACCAAGGAATGGAAGGAAACTAAATAAAATGAACAAAAATAAAGTATAGGGCAGCTAAGTGAATAATTAATAATGCAGGCCTGGGGGGATTGTTTATTTTGGGTTTTTTATTTAGTTTGGGGGCCACACCCAACAATGATCAAGACTTACTCCTGGCATTGTGATCAAGTGGGCGCAGGGGACCCTCTGGGGTGTCAGGCATCAAACCCAAGATAGCAGCATGCAAGGCAAGTGTCCTACATGCTGTTATATCTCTCCAGCCCAGGTCTGGGTTTTTATATACATATATGCATACATTTGCATAACACACACACAAACATCAAAAAAAGATCCTCAGTGTTCAAATACCTGTTTAAAAATCATAGAAACTGAACACAATTAAACCAAAACCAAAATTTCCAGAAAGCAAAAATAAAGCATAAAGCTTTCCATGATCACCATGCAAGAAAACTGCAAAATGAAAAAAAAATCAAAATATCAAAAGCTTTCCATGATCGCCACACAAGAAAACTGCAAAATAAAAATAATATCAAAATATTAAAAGTAAAATAAAAAAATAAAAAAATCTCCACCTGGGAGAAACAAAAAAAGTATTCCTGAATTCTGAATTCTCCTACATTCAACAGAATAGACAAACAAAAAGATATAATGTCTGGAAAGCAGTAATAAAACACTCACTGCTAAGAGCCTGGCAGAAAGCTAAGCAAGAACTCAGCAAACAATTCTACTGATTAAAAAGAAAAGAAAATCAAACGATGAGTGGACAGAAATGGATTAAGATTCCAACTCAAAAAAGCTGGTGAAAACAGGAAGTTAAGTACAAGAAAGCTAAACAGAGAACTGTTACCCAAACTTTAATAAAAATATATTCTCTAAAGAAAAGAAAACAGAAGACAAAAGAAATGAATAGAAGGCAAGTTTGCACTGAGAAATTGCCTTTGGGTGGAGTAACCATTGTTTTGTTTTTGTTTTGGAGCTACACTGTGAGGTGCTTGTAACTATTCCTGACTCAGTGCTCATGGGCATTCCCGGTGCTCCCTGTAGTCCCAGTGCTTGGAGACTGAGGTGCTCGTGTCTCTGCACTCAGAGCAGGTGCTCCAGCCCTCTGCACCATCTCCCAGGCTCAGGCTAACTCTATAGTGGTGGCAGATTCAGAGCCTATACTGAGTTAAGTGGCCGTGCAAGGCACTTCGAGGAAAGAGAGTTTCAGAGACTTGACTATTTAAGCAAGCAAAGGGGAAATTCCTGCGAAGACTAAGACTTAGCCAGGGAGAGAGAACGGGCCTGATTTGTTCTACTTCTACAGTAAGATCAGGGAGTTTTTGTGAGTACCTTGACATGAGGGGTGGTTGTTCCAAAGAAGACAGAAAACAGGAATTGTAAGGAGTGGAGGCAGGATCAGAAAGAGAGCACAGTGAGCAGAGCACTTGCCTTGCACGTGGCTGACCCAAGTTCCATCCCAGGCACCACAGGTGGTCTCGCCAGCCCCACCAGGAGTGAACACAGAGTAGGGAGTAAGACCCGAGCAGCACTGGGTGTGGCCCCAAAACAAACCACAAAAGTAGAGGCAGAGACAGAGACACATGACAGAGACAGAAAGAGACAGACAAAGTGGAGAGAGAAGACTGGAAGGTGGCTGAGCACAGAGCACATCCTTGCCTGTGTGAGACCCTGGATTCCACCCCTGGCACTCGCAACAACCACAAATGTGGGAACAGAGAGGAGACAGAGTAGGAAAGAGCAAGGACCAGAGAGAGGGAGGCAGAGCAGCCGGAACAGGAAACAGACAGAGAGAAATGAAGACAGAGACAAGAAGATCAAAACAGAGATGAAAACCAAGGAACAAAGACGGAGAGAGAGGGGCCGTAGGGAGGCAGAGGGAGGGAGGGTGGGTTCTAGGTGTGCCACTCACGTCTCCATCACTTGCCCCTCCACACCTTACTTAGTTCACCCCCTTCCATAGCTCCCGTGTCACTGGACAGGAACCAAAAATGTCTCCAAGTGTCCCTCTGACTTGCGAGTATTGTCCACGTAGGATTCTGCTCTCCTCCCCCTGGAGTCACTCTCCCCAGGAGTTTCAAGGCGCTGCCCTACTTGTCTTCGGAGCCTGCATTAAGCAGTTAAAAAGAAACCATCGGATCAATATGTATTAAAACAGATAGCTCTCCAAGGCACCACTCTGAATGGAAGCTACAAATCTCCGAGTAATTTATAAGGTGTGACATCTTTTATATCAGAACAATCTGGAAGGTGAGGTGCCTAGGGCAGGGGGAGGCCAGGAATTGTGCTGTCGGTCAGGGTGGACACTGGCCCACGGGTGTGAAGTGTACACTTTCCCATTTTTTATATAAACAATTTGCTCTATTATTCCACCCTCCAAAAAATTGCATTTTCATAAAATAATGTTCTAAAGGTCTTAAAACCCAGGGGCTGGAGCGATAGCACAGCGGGTAGGGCGTTTGCCTTGCATGCAACCGACCCGGGTTCGGTTCGAATCCCAGCATCCCATATGGTCCCCTGAGCACCGCTAGGGGTAATTCCTGAGTGCAGAGCCAGGAGTAACCCCTGTGCATCGCGGGGTGTGACCCAAAAACCAAAAAAATATAATAATAATAATAAAGGTCTTAAAACCCAAACTAATGCAAACATAAAACGTGAGACTGAAAAAAAAAAATGGCCCAGTAAGGAGCGTGAGTGTCTGTTTCTCCTAGGGACACAGCACGTCTGTGCTTTGTGATTAATCTACACAGAAACCAGCCTGACTCCCCAAGCAACAAGGCCTCCACAGAGGGGAAAGGCAGGGCCCCCAGACTCTCCTTCTCTGACCCCGGTGGAGAAACCCCACTTCCGGGCGACAAGCGGCAGGTGGGAGGTTCATTTCTCCGAGGTGGCCCAGATGAGTAAATAACTGTCTACTCCTCCAGAGTTTCGAGATCAGTTGGGTGCACACGTCAGGGGAAACAATTCACAGCCTTGTAGATGGGTAGAAAACCTGGTTCAGTTTCTCTCTCTTTCAAGGAGAGGAAATTTTCACACTATGTCACGGGCACCCAGACAGAGCCGCCCTGGCACCTTTCATGCAAGGAAAGCAGAGAGGAATTCAGTACTCAATGGAAGCATTCTTCCTAATGGGCAAAAATGTGGGGGTGGTTCAAAGGAGGGAGAGAGAGAGAGAGAGAGAGAGAGAGAGAGAGAGAGAGAGAGAGAGAGACTGTGCCTGCCACAGAGACAGGGGGGATGAGGTGAGGGTGGCGGGAGGGATACTGGGAACATCGGTGGTGGAGAATGGGCACTGATGGAAGAATGGGTGCTCGATCATTGTACGACTGAAATGTAATCATGAAAGTTTGCAAGTCCATAACTATATCTCATGGTGATTCATTTAAAAAAAATGGAGGTGTTTTTTCTTTTATTTTTAGTAACTTAAATTTGTATTAGGGCTCCATAATTGACAAAGTTCTTTAGTTAAGCTTTACACATACAATGTCCCAACACCAATCCCACCAGCTTCCCTCCATAAGTGACCCCACATACCCTGATAGGCACAAGTTTAAGTTTGGGTGTCCCTCACTTGGATCTCAGGCTTTTAGTATTGGTTGTTTTTTGTTTTGTTTTATTTTGTTTTGCTTTTTTTATTGAATCACTGTGAGAAACAGTTACAAGCTTTCATGTTTGAGTTACAATTATACAATGATTGAACACCCATCCCTCCACCAGTGCACATTCCCCACCACCAATGTCCCCAGTATACTCCCCCTTTCCCACCCTCCCCTTTCCTCCATGGAGTTTCCCCAAATTCTCTCTCTACTTTGGGGCATTAGGGTTTGCAATACAGATACTGAGAGGTCATCATGTTTGGTCCTTTATCTACTTTAAGCCCACATCTCCCATCCTGACCAGTCCCTCCAACCATCATTGACTTAGTGATCCCTTCTCTATCCCAGCTGCCTTCCCCTCTCCCACCCCCACGCTCATGAGACAGGCTTCCAACTATGGAGCAATATTCCTGGCCCTTGGGTGTCAGCCTTATGTTATGTTTCAGACCTTCAGTATTGTTGAATCTGCAATTGAGAAAGAAAGAGACAGAGAGACAGATAGAAATAGAGAGAGAGAGAGAGAGAGAGTGTATGTGTGTGTGATGTGAGAGAGAGAGAGAGATTGAAGGCAGGCAGATAGATAGGCAACACCTCTACCCCAAGGCCCCTGACCCTGTCGTGTTTCCTTCCATTCACCTTTTTTTACCTTCCCTCAGCCCCACGCCTTTACTTCCCTGTCATCCTCATTTCTACACTCTAGGGTCAAAGGTTATCTAGTATCCCCCTCTGAACCTGGCACTCCCTCACCCATTATTCTAATATCCCACAGTTAAGTGAGATCACCCAGTATCTGTCCTTCTGGCCTGACTCATTCTTCTGACTTACTCACCTAACATGGTGTGCTCCAGTGCCATCTCAGTCGCTGCAAACTGCATGCCTTCCTCATTCCCGGCAGCTGCGTGCCATCCACTGACTAAAGCACCACAGCTTCATTACCCCCCCATCTGTGGTTGTCACCTAAGCTGGCGCCATATCTTGGCTACTGTGCTAAGTGCTGCAATGATTTTTTTTTAAGTTTTTATTTTATTGAATCACCGTGAAAAAAATTACAAAGCTTTCAGGTTTAAGTCTCAGTCATATACTGATTAAACCCCCATCCCTTCACCAGTGCACATGTTCCACCACCAAGAACCCCAATACACCCGCCTCCCACCCACCCCCCACGTAAGTAGCTAATGATCTTCACTTTATTCTCTCTATACTTTGAATACATTCAGTATTTCAATAGAGAACTCACTATTATTGTTTGGAATTTCCCCCCAACAATCAGGCCTGCTGAAAAGGCATCATTTAATAATTTCTTTTCATTGCTGAGAGTGAAGACTCTGAGTTCTGATATTTTAGCTCAGTTCACAGTCTAGATGCATTTCTGCAAGAAGCCGCTCTGGGTGCCAAAATGGGTTAGAAGACCCTAAAGATCATAGTCTTTAGGAGCAGAGGGTCCGTTTGCGCCACCGCAGCTCCGGATCTTATCTGGGAGGAAGGCATGCCGGTAACGCCCCCGCCCCAGGACCACCTACAGGCTACATCACTAAACAGTCCTACCTCTGGGTTGGGGGTCTTAGAGGGTGGGTCTTGCCACGTGGAAGGTGCTGCAATGAGTAATGATGCGTGTTTGCCTGCTTGGATTAGCTTTTTCCATCTCAGTGTTAGATATCAAAAAGTGGAACTGCTGGGTCATATGGCAGCTCTGTTCTCACTTCTCTGAGAAGTTGTCACACTGTCCAACCCAGAGGGTGAAGCAGACACGTTCCCACCAGCAGTGGATGAGATTTCCTTTTTCACCATGTCCCACCAGCCCAGCTGTTCCCAGTTCTATGATAAAATGCCCTTCCCACTGATGTAAGATGATGTCTCTGTTGTCTTGATTTGGATTTCCCTGACAATAAGTGATGATGATCACTTTCTCATGCGCCTACTGGACCTACATGACTGTCTTCTTCAAAGGAGTGTTTGTTCATTTCCTCTGTCCACTTTATGATAGGGTATTTTGGATATGTTGTGGTTGATCTTTGTGTTTTATATATCTTGAATATTATACTTTCATTTGATTGCTCACTGCAATCATTTTTTCCCAATCAATTGAGTGTCTATAAATTTTAAGTCTATAAGTTTCTGTTGCCGTGAAGAAACTCTTTAATTTGATGTAGTCCCAATTGTTTAATTTTTATTTTGTTGTCTTTGTTAATGGCATCATATCACCCAAAATACCTTTAAGTTCCAAATCTTGGAGTGTTCTGACTATCACTTGTATCACTTGTCATCCCGTTGATCTTCGATTTGCTCCGAGCGTGCTCCAGTAATGTCCCCATTTGTCCCTGTCGTGTGCTAGTGCAGCCCAATGGTATCTGCTCGCTCCAGGAACAGGAAGAGCCTCAAACCATTCATTCAGGGTTTTGACAAAGAAGTCTGACCATCTCGTGGGTGGGCAGCCACACAGTCTTTAGAAGTCCCGTGGAATTCAGTCAGTAACAGCTCTAGTTCAGTGGTCATCTCTGAATCGCATTACGTGTCTGGCCCATCTGATTTTCGACGCCTTGATAAACGAGACAGCATCCCTGATCCCTGATTCGTCGACGGAGGTCAGAACTCCAGATTCCTTATCTCACTTGAGTGAAACGTGATGCTCCAAGCATAGCTCTTTCGATTCCTCTTTGGGATACTGAAATAGTGTTCGTATACTGTTTTCGTAGGGCCCAGGTCTCTGAGGCATATGTTAGTGCAGGAAGAATGGTGGAGTCTAAAAGATGTGCCCAGAGCCAGAGGTTCTTTATCCTCTTAAACACTTCTTCAACTCAGAACTCCTTCAAGAGCGTTGAAGAAGTTCTAACTCTATTTTCTTCAATGTACAAAAAAAAAAATTCAGTAAACCAAGGGCCCTTCAACTGGCAAATGGATAAATAAAATGTGATCATCTGTACAATGGTGTGTTATTCAATCATAAAATAGAATGAACTGACAGATGCTACATGGATGAGCTTCTGAAGCTTCATGCTCACAGGCCATGAAAGCAGCTCAGTGGCAGAGCACTTTCCTGGCTGTGTGAGTCCTTCGGTTCAGTTCCCAGCACAACTAAAAACAAAAAGTTGAACACGAAAACATTATGCTGCATCGAAGAATGTAGTCACCCACCCACCCACACACACACACACACACACACACACACACACACACACTCACTCACTCACTCACTCACTCACTCATGTTACATAGTTTTATATATACAAAATGTCCAGAAGAGATAAATCTATAAAGACAAAGTAGGTCTGGGCCAACTGTGGGGGAAAGAGAACAAGAGTGATTGCTAAGGGCAAGGATTTACTCTGAAGCTGGAGGCAAGAGGGTTAAAATATTTTCAGTTTTACTAATAATGGTTCCACAATTCTCTGAATATATAAAAAAAACTTGACACTGTTTTTATGAGTGGATTGCATATGTGAATGGCCTCTCAATAAGGTTGTTCTTCAAAACTGAAAACAAAACAAAAAAAGTTTGAGCAGGAACGCGCTCCCAGCACAAGCTCGGTATGTCACAGTTCTGTTCTCTCACTCACCAACCCTTCTGTCACTCTAATAAGTGGGGATGTGTTCGGTTGGCAAGCTCTAAGAAAACAAAATTGAGAGCTGGTATCAGAATTTTGAAGGTAAACAGCATGTGTTTGCTGTTCCTCCACGCAAAACAGTTGTAACATGCTGCTTCTGCAAAGCTATTCCAGCAAAACCCAATTCCTCAAAGCCAAGGAGCCCTGCTCCTGTAATACCACTGTTTCAGGAAAACTCAGTTCCAAACCTGGTGGATATACCACTACATCACAGGATAGTTTGGAGTTACTTTTGTAACTCTCCATGATACTGACTTCAGAGACATCTCCAGTGATTCAGTGCCATTGCCAAAGCAAATAGAAGCAAAAAATAAGCAAATGGCACTGCACTGAACTAAAAGGTTTCTGTAGTGCAAGAGAAACAGCTAAAATTCAGGGAAAATTAAGAAGTACCTTACTGCATGGGAGAAAATAATTCATATATTAAAGAGTTACTATCCAAAATATGTAAAATCACTCAGAAAGCTCAAAAAATCAAAACCTGGAGACAGAAACTAAACAGATGTTTCCCCAAAGAAGACAAACAGACTTTCAATGGGCATATGGAAAAGTGTGCGTCTTGATGATTATCAGGGAAACACAAACCAAAACAACAAAGCATCAGTGTCAGCTATCTTATATCAATGAGAATGGCCTATTTCAAAACAAGGCGGGTTAGGGAAGAGCACTTGTCTTGCACGGGAGAAGTCAGGTCCTGGATTTAATCCCTGGCACCACCGAAAAGAGAGTGGAAAGAAGTCTGACAGGGATGTGGGCAGAAAGGAGCCCTTTTATCCACTGCTGGTAGGAATGTTGGTTGGTTCAGCCTCCCTCTTTGGAAACACAGTGTGGAGACTTTTCAAAATATTAAAGACAGAACTTCCATACGACCCTTTCATTTGACTCCTTCGCATCTATCCCCAGAACACTAAAACTTGACTTCAAAAAGATATTTGCACACCTAAGCTCTGTCAGTGCTATTTATAATTGCCAAGATCTGTAAATAAACCCAAATATCCCACAGACGAGCACATAAAGAAATCATGGGGATCACAAATGAATCTCGGAAGAGAGCAATCCGATGTCTCCCCGCCTCATGCCAGGCTGACTTCATCCGGGCACCTTGGACCGGATTGACACTGACTTTCACAGGCTTGCCCCCAAGCCCCCACACCGGAGATTGAACCCAGTGAAAAACCTAAGTATGTTTTGTGACTTGTGACTGAAATCTCCAGGCTCGTCTGGAGTCGGGTTTGGGCCCCTCCTCCCATCTCCCTGTGCTTCCGGTTTCCTGGCAGTTACGCCCACAAACTGCGTCTGGCACCATTTAAGACCATTAGAGCCATGATCCAGAGAGTCACATATCTCGGAAGGGAACAACATGCTGCAGAGATGCCTCTGGACGCCAAAACCACATCCAACATGTTAGTGGTCTCTAATACAGGGGCTGAATGGCTCCAAGAGGAGATGCAACAATTGTCACGCACTTTCCTCTAAGGAAAACTTTCTGAACGATTTTTTCGTCAATTCTTCATAACAAGCAATACAAAATAAATCATTTAGCATCTGCCTTTGGGGCAGGCTTGGGTGGTGGTAGGGAAATTCAAAATAATGGTGGTGGGAAGGTGTAACGGTGGTGGGATTGGCATTGAAATATTGAGTGCAATCAATGACTGTGAACAACACTATGAAAATAAAATTTTTTAAAAAGTAAATTGTGATATAAGATATAAAGTGGAGTACTACTCAGCTATCTAACAAAGATGAGATTTTGCATTTCACTGTAACTTGGATGGAACTGGAGAAGGTCAGGAAGCGAGTCAGAGGAGACAGACCAGTATGGGTCAGCTCACCCATTTCCAAGGATAGGAAATCCCCCCGCCCGAGGGACACCCTACTGCTTACAGAACTGAGTCCAACAAGCTGAGGGCAGGGGACAGTGAGAGAGAAGGGAACCAGGAGCAATAGTGAAAGGCTATTGGCACTCCGGTGCTGAGTATGGTGTAACAATGTTGTATGTCTAAAACATTAAAAATTGTTACTCTTAAATCAGGATTCTGCAGTTTAAAAATTATTTAAGCCAGAGAGAATGTGCATATGTTAAGGTGCTTGCCTAGCACCCTGCTGACTCTGGTTTGAATCCCCCGTGTCACATAGAGCCCACCAGGCAGTGCCAGGGGTCACTCCTGAGCATCATCATCATCATCATCATCATCATCATCATCATCATCATCATCATCATCCCGTTGATCGTCGAATTTCTCGAGTGGTCTCAGCAACCTCTCCATTCGTCCTTTCCCTGAGATCTTAGAAGTCTCTCTCGACTCGGCCCTCCCAAAACTATGTCGCATTGGAGGCTCTTTCAGGGTCAGGGGAATGAGATCCAGCTTGTTACTGGCTTTGGCATATGAATACACCATGGGAAGCTTGCAAGGCTGTCCCATGTGGGCAGGAAAATCTCAGAAGACTGCCAGTTTCTCCCAGAGGGAGAAGTAGGCTACAAGATATCGCTTCTGGGAGCTTGCTTTGAAGTCTCTGGATGTTGGTCGTTGAAGGGATTACACACACCTGGGTTCCTCTGCAGGTACCTTCATGCGTGAGGCCTGTCTGAATGTGTGGAGAGGGGCCTCCAGCATGGCTGTGGTAGGTTCCGGCCGCCGGGAGCTCTGCTCGGGGCGGGGAGGGAAGCTGGAGCCTATCCCCTCCGAGGGGCCCCAGGAAGACAGTCAGGCATGCGGGCAAGAGACTCCCTGCTGTTGTGCCCGCTGTGCGGCCGCACGCTCGCCTTCCTTAGTTTTAATAAGCAGTCTAAAATAAATTATTTTGTACCTGCTAAGGGGGAACTCTGGGAGGGTGGCTGGGGAAATGGGAACAACGGTGGAGTGAAGGACTCTGGTGGTGGGATTGGTGCTGGAATAGTAAACTCCTACAGCAAACGTACCAGGGAGAGCTTCGTACACCATGGTGCTTAAATAAAGGGAGAAATTAATTTTTTAAAATTTTTTTATTGATTCACCATGTGGAAAGTTACAAAGCTTTCAGGTTTAAGTCTCAGTTATACAATGCTCAAACACCCATCCCTTCACCAGTGCACATATTCCACCACCGAGAATCACGATATACCTCCCCCCTTCCCCCGGGAGAAATTAATTTTTAAAAATATATATAATGTACATAGCAATCAACCAGGTTTTTCTAACTCATGTAAAGTCTTTAAAACACTAGTTATCTAATTGATTAAAATTAGCTCATTAATGAGTTTATTTGTGCAGTACCATTAGAGGCTACAAATTATGTTTTCTTTTCAACTGCAACAAATGTCTGCGTAATGTAAATGAACAGTGGAGTGATATATGAAAGACACAAGGAAGGCAAATAACAATAAGAAAATAATCTAAGCAAATTTTAAAACATAAAAATGAAATTTGCCTGGATATTTAGCCACGCCAAGGAGGATTTTTTTATTGATTGTTTTTCACTAAGATTCTGTGGCTTAAAATACTGTCGAGGGAACCAGGGGCCACTCCCAGCACCGCTTGGACAACAGGCAGGAGCGCTATTGCCCTCCCACAACCCGACCCCCCAACTCCCACCACCACCGCCCCACCCCCCGTGCCTGCCCTCTCCCTTGTCAGCCTTCAGCCCTCTGTGAAACTCCTGGTACTCACCTACGCACACTTGTGCAGCAAGGATGGCGCAGCACCTGTGCAAACTCAGGCATCTGGCCCCTCAAGACCCTCTGGTGTGCAACGGCCAGGGTACGGCTTCCACACGGCGTAACAAGTGACTGTCCCTGCACTGCCCTCCGAGAAACACCACCATGCCTGTAGGTCTCTGGAGACTGGGCTGTTACCACTGGGCTTCTGCAAATTCCCCACCGCCCGGCCACCAGGCTCCCAGACACAGTGGCAGAAGCGGGGGCCAGAGCCACAGCACAGCAGGGAGGGCGCTTGCCTTGCACACTGCCAACTCGGGTTGGACCCCCGGCATCCCATAGGGTCCCCTGAGCACCTCCAGGAGTGACTCCTGAGAACAGAGCCAGGAGTAATCCCTGAGCATCGCCAAGTGTGACCCAAAAAGCAAAAGAGAAGAAAGAAAAGAAAGAGAAAGTGGCGTGGCAGACGTACGAGGCATTTCCCTGGCCCCGGAAGTCATCAAGTGACTCTTTCATTCTACCCCGTTGGCTGCAGCAGCGGCAGAGGCCCAGCCAGGATGCAGAGAAGACTCCAGCAGCAGCTGTGACGCGAGAGCCTGCGGCATGGCAGGGGTGACCGGGCCCCCCCTCTGGGCCTGCCTTTGTGAACAGAATTGGCTGGAAGACCACCTCACATCTCTGTGCTCCTTTCCTCCATCCCCTCCAAACCCCCAAGCTCCCTCGTACTCAGTCCGTTTCTCCCTTGCACTCCCCTGGGCATTCCTGGAAAGCCTCCCTTCCGTGTCAGCGTTTTCCAGCGGACTCAGCATATTTAATAGTGCGCAGGTGTGTGTCGGATCTAGCATTACCAGGAGATACCCAGGCGCATGAGTCGCTTCCCTAAGATTGATGCCGCACGGCTCAGACAGAGAGAAATTGCTCCCCCATAACTCACAGGAACCACATCTGCAAAGCTGTATTAATACTTTATCCATAGGAAAGGGGCAAAAATATTTAGCGAGTGAATGGATAAATAAATGAATGAATCAAATATGGGCTATCAGCCACGACATGAAAATAACCTCATTACTTGGAATGCGGTGTTTTAATGTTATTCATTAAAATAGATTCTGTCTGTGTTTGTGATCTATGTGTGCTTAAAATTCACGGAGAAAATGAGCATTTTAATTACAAAATGCTGAAATCATTAATAATTTAAAGATGATCCTTCAGCTTCCTTTTCTCAGAAGCCAGGTCTGCTCGGCCCTCACTGACGGACAAAGCAAGGGCACAGTCAAAGGGCCGGTGCGGAGAGAGGAAGGGGCCGGACAAACCCTTTAGTAGTGGGTACCAGGAGGCTGAGTCAGCCTTGCCGGTGGGTGAGCTCCAGGGAGGGGTTGAGAGCAGACAAAGTGATGCATTGCCAGGGGCTAAGACCCCCAGGGCCATCCTCAACTCTGCTGTCAATGCAGAGCCACCTACCTCACCCTAACCCCCCAACCCAGACCAATCAAGACCCACCTCGGAAGCCCCCAATCAGACAGCCCCCCCCAGCTGCAAGTCCTGGCTCCCCTCTCTGAAAGCCCTAATTGAGAAGCTCCCTCCCTCTGCCACCCGGCTCTCCCAGCCCGAACGCTCCACCTCAATTCCTCCCCGGGGGGCCCAGGAAGGCCCCTGTCCTGATCTCCAGCCACTGAACCCACCCAGCCCTTTGGGCCCGGCCAGCTGCCACGTCCTCCAAGGAGAGAGAAGCCGGGCTGGTCCTCTGCACTTCCTCACTCCCTGGACTCACAAGCAGACGCGCTTCCCTGACGCCAAGTCCCTCTGCGGCTCCATCTCATCCCCTTGGCGGCCCCCTGTAAAGTGAGGGTCTTTACCACACTTATCCTTTAACATCCTAAATGTGGCTTTGTGTGATGAAATGATAGAAAAATGTTTTCTTCCTCTATGGATAAAAATAGACAAACAACAAAGGAATTGTGTATTGAACGTAGAGATGTCAAGACCAAATTTGGAGAAATTTGGAGAAGTAATTGACAAATGTATTGAAGTGAAGGCTTAAAATCAGAAATATTGTGGGGGGGGGCTGGAGTGACAGCACAGCGGGGAGGGTGTTTGCCTTGCACGCAGCCGACCCAGGTTCGATTCCCAGCATCCCATATGGTCCCCCGAGCACCGCCAGGGGTGAGTCCTGTGTGCAGAGCCAGGAGTAACCCCTGTGCATCGCCAGGTGTGACCCAAAAACAAAAAAAGAAAGAAAAAAGAAATATTGGCCCTGGGGAGAGAATACAGGGCTTGAAGTACTTGCCTTGCAGACAGCTAACTCCTCTTCAATCCCCAGGACTGATTGAAGTCAGTGGTCCCCCAGGTACCACCAGGAGTGACCTCTGAGCACAGAGACAGGAGTCAGCCCTGAGCACCACTGGGTGTGACCCAAAGACCAAAAGTAATAATAAATATGGGAAATATTGGCACTGAATAGGTTGTACAGTAATCGAGGCACTTGCCTTGCATGTTTGCCGTCCATATTGGGATCTACAGTTCTACCAGTTCACCTGAGCACCTTCTAGAGTGATTCCGGAGCACAGAGCCAGGAGTAACCTTTGAGCAACATCGGAAGTGGCCTAACCACCCCCAGAATAAGAAACGGGAGGTGGCTGGGCCCAGGGACGTGGGTTAGTGGTGGTGTCGGCCCTGTGACTGAGCTCTCCAGAGTCAGGACCTCGCAGCGTGTAACCCTGGATCTCCACACCCAGGCGTGAGAGAGCAAAGAGCCACAGAGAGCACATCCCACGGATCATGTTGAACAACCGCGTGGTCACCGTAACGATACGAAGGAAAGACAGTGGGGGAGAGAACAGATGCTTTAACGCTCATATTTTCCATGGTAAAAAAGAATTATGGTGTATATATTAGTGTTTTCTGGAAAAATATTTGTAACATTTTACAGGAACTTCTATTTTTTTCACTGTATTTCATTTTATTTTCCATTTGTTAAAAAGTACCATTATTTGTGGGAAGGGGTAATAGTGTTGGGATTTGGTGTTGGAATATTGAGTGTAATAAATTATTGTGAACAGCTTCATAACATTTTTAAAGTACCATCATGGTTATATAAGTTGAAAAAGAAAATTCCCAATGTCCTAAAAATAATGAGTTTCCTGGTTTACCAAGCACAGTTCTCTGCCTTTACATCTATTTGTAACTTTCACTCTTAGCCACGACATCATGAACGCCCATGTCAGCATAAGCTGAACTTAGAATGAAGCCTTCAGGTCACTATACAAGAGATAAATAAGAGTTTGTTTTGTTTTTGTTTGGGGACCACACCCAGCAATGCTCAGAGTTACTCCTCGCTCTGCACTCAAGAAGCTCTCCTGGCAGTGCTCAGGGAACCATATGGGATGCCAAGGATTGAATCAGGGTCGGCTATGTGGAAGGTAAACACCTTAACCACAGTACTATCTCTCTGACCCCAAGACAAATAAGATTTTAATAAAGCAAATATCATCCCATTTTTATTATTAAAATTTATAAATATATATTTAGTCTTAGAAAGAAAAGGGGGACTGGAGCAATAGCACAGTGGTTGGGCGTTCGCCTTTCACCCTGAGGACCTGTGTTCGATTCTTCCGCCCCTCTGGGAGAGCCCGGCAAGCTACAGAGAGTATCAAGCCCGAGCGGCAGAGCCTGGCAAGCTACCCGTGTGCATTGGATATGCCAAAAACAGTAACAATAAGTCTCTCAATGAGAGACATTACTGGTGCCCACTCGAACAAATCGATGAGCAACAGGATGACAGTGACAGTGACAGAAAGAAAAGGTATAATAAGATATCAATACTACCAATAAATAGACACGCTATCTTTATAATATGACATACTTTCTTGGGCTCATTTAAATTTCTATCTTATGTTTTTGGGTAGAGAGGACAAATCCAGTAATGATTAGGGGCTAATCCCAGCTCTGTGTTCTGGCGTTGATACAGGCAGTGCTCAGGAGGGCTCATGATTGAACCCAGGCTTCCTGTGTGCAAAGCATGCACTCATTCCATTGAGCTCTCTCCCGCCCATTGTCATAGAACTTAGTCATGTGTATTGATTGCCAACACCCACCTTCCCGCCAGAAAAACACCAACAACACACTTGAAGTTGAACAAATCAAGCTCATTTCTCATGCCGATGAGGGTGAATACACACACACACACACACACACACACACACACACACACACACACACACACATACACACCAGGGGGATTAGGAGGGTACCTCAGAAAAAGTTAGTGAGAGAACAGTTAGAACAAATCTTTGATGAGATTTGGACTTTGGGGTTTTGAGTAAGATCCTCAAGGAGGGATTTATGCCAGACTGGATGCTGCCAAGCGGGACGGTCCTGCGGCAGGTTCCCGATGCATCTTATCTGAAGGGAAAGGAGAAGGGGAGCGAAAGGGAAGCCCCCGAGGATGAGAAAGCAGCATCACCAGCTCTGGGTGAGAGTATGGTAATAGGAGTTCTGTGGGCACCAGGGACTTTGGTTTTGTTTGTGCTTCAGAAAAATCATGAGGCCACTTGTGCAGTCTCATTTATTGCGTTCTCTCCGAAACTTTGCCTGAGGTTGGCGTTCTCTGAGATCGTTCACGTCCTGCCTCTGAGTGCCCAGCCAGCCTCCAGGTGTCTGGAGCTGTTCATTTTGCTTCCCTGACCTATCACAAAGCTATGCTATGGAGTCACATTTATTATTATAAAATATATGGGCATATGCTGGAGGTATAGGCTCAAATATTTTTGTTCCTGGGGCACTTGATCTAAAAAGTTGGGAGACCGGGTTTTGTCTTAATGTGTTCTAGAAGTCGTTTCTTGTTCTCTCCTGACACCCCTCTTACAATACAAGGCATGTCGTAGATGGTGAGCTAAGTTAACATAAGTTTAATTGAATTGGCCCGTGAAAAGCTGAAGGCCGTAAAAGCCATCCTCGGATCAAAGAAAGAGCCTGTGAGACAGAACAAGGGAGGGAAGGAAGGAAACCAAGAAGTTTTTAATCTTGCATGAGAACATCTCTTCATCACTAAATTTGGTTGAGAAAATGTCCATTTCTTAATGATCAATAAGATTCTTTGAACCTTGACTACATCCAAGACTTGTCTGATTTTATTTTATTAAACAGCTCTTTAGAGGAAAAAACTAACATACCATCAAGTTTATCATTCAACGTGTGCAAGCCCGAGGCTCTGAATGTGCAGAGCTGTTCCGGGGTCTCCTCAGGATGGGGGTGGTTGGGTTCCCCTTTCTGCCTGAAGGTCCCGCCGCCCACAGCTGTGCCCGACCCCTCTAACGCAGAAGCTGCCCAGCTTCATATCTAACCTGTTAAAAAAAAAAGAAAAGAAAATGAAGAGCAGCTGAATCCTTCCGGGATCTGTCTACGGGCTAGGAACTCTAGGCTGCTGTTGCAATGGGGGAGGGCAGAGACCCCTTTCTACCTGCCGCACACAAGCCACAGCCCCACTTGAAGTGGCCCAGACCCACAACTGGACCTCCTCAAGCTGCCAAGACACCAAATGGTTCCAGATCTGCAGCACAGTGCCTGGACCACACAGCCACAACATAACAAAATTTTGTAGTACTGGGGCCAGAGTGATAGTACAGCAGGTTGGGCATTTGCCTTGCAGGGGGATGACCTGGGTTCAACCCCCGGTATCCTGTGTGATCCCTGAGCACAGCCAGGAGTTATTTCCAAGTGCAGAGCTAGGAGGAATGCCTGAGTATCGCCGGGTGTGACCCAAAAGAGCCAAAAACAAACAAACAAAAATATGTCATAGCACTGTCAGCCCAGTAGGATCACAGCAGGTCTGATGGGAAGGTTGCCTAGAAGTCCACCAAGCTTGAGCCCAAACCACACGGAGGGATTAACTAGCACCAGCCAGTGTGGCGGGTCCTCAGATAACATCTTCTGTTAACGCCATTGTAAGACACAACAATTGCCACAAATTCACCTTTATTGATCTTTATCACTGTCATCCCATTGCTCACGGATTTGCTCAGTGGGCACCAGTAACGTCTCCATTGTGAGACTTGCTATTACCGTTTTGGGCATATCGAATACGCCATGGATAGCTTGCCAGGCTTTGCCGTGCGGGTGGGATACTCTTGGTAGCTTGCCGGGCTCTCCGAGAGGGACCAAGAAATCGGTCCCGGGTCGGCCGTGTGCAAAGCAAACGCCTTACCCACTGTGCTATCACTCCAGCCCCTTATTGATCTGAGATTTGAAAATTCCATTTGCTTGTGTGTTGCAAAAAATAATTTGAAGTAAAATTGATTGTGCCTGCAAGGTGTGAGGCTGGGGGGGTGGGTGGGAAACTGGAGACGTTGTTGGGGAGAAGGGCACACTGGGAGTGGGATTGGTGTTGGAACATTTAATGCCTGAAACAACTATATTATGAGCAACTTGCTAAATCATGGGGTCATAAATTTTTTTAAAATATGCAGAGTTGTCCACCATCAACATAGCCAAATTTATGCTTTATCATCCCAAACTGTTTCCAGTCATGGCTTCTAAATTGTTGCTAGAAAATATTATTCTATATAAGGTTTTTTTTTAATTTCTAATTTTATTTTAATGTTGACCAAGGCCAAATTGTTGATACAATTCTAGAGTTGAAATTGATTAGATAACAAATCTCCCGTGTTAAAATCAGTAAGTATTAAAAAAAATCTATTTTCATATGAAAATCTTATCACGGGGTTGTTAGATCCTTGTCTGGGCATTTACCGAGCTGTGTGTTGCGTGGAGCTTTCTGTGCTATTGTCCTTGTTTGTTGAGTTAAGTGTAGCGTCTATGTCACTTTCCCATCTAAGCTGGTATGCTCCTGCCGGGTCATCAACATTGAGGAGTTGGGAGCTGCTACCTGAGCCGGGATTCAGAGACTTCAGGTTCTACAAACTGGGCATTAGTGAGGGGGCCGAGCAGAGCCCTAGGCATTGCTGTAGCCTTGGGGTGTGGGTGCAGTTGCCAGGGCTTCATCTGGGCAAGTGCTCTGCCCACCTGCCTTCTGAGGGCACCCTGGAGTTCTCAGGCACAGGGGCTGGTGTTTCCATGGCATTTAGCTGCGTGGCGTGCGTCTCCTGGGATGAGTTGGGAATCTGTAGGACAGGCTGTTGGGGACAGGCAGCTCTGTGGGAGGTGTGCAAAGGTATTTTTAGAGGTGATTAACATCTTTTTAATTTATTGTATTAAAACACAGTGATTTACAGAGTTGTTCATGACACAGTTGCTTCAGGCATTTAGTGTCCCAGCACCACCCGTGTGAACTTCCCTCTACCAGCGAGCCCAGTTTCCCTCCAAAGCCCGACCTGCCCCCTCGTCACATAGCTCTTAGGGCTCGGATCGAAATCTCCCTATAACGACAAAGAGACTCCAGAGACTGCAAACAGCAAGCAGGGTTTATTGTAAGACTGGCTAGCCAGGGTCCAGCCGCCTACTCGGACACGCAGGTCCAGCAGGTTGGGCAAAGACCCCGAGCTTCTCCAAAGGAGATCTTATATAGGCCTTCCCCGGCCGTTACAGCAGAGCCCGCGCATTTCATAGCCAATAGATTTGTAATATTGCAAACTTTCTTAACCAATCCATTTAAAAGGACATCACTCCTTAGCCTGTGGTTTTAGAGATCAGTATTTGCACCAATATTCAGGAATGTCCCGGTTCTGGGGGCAGTCCTGGGTCCTGTGATATGGGTCTTGTGATATGGGTCTTGTTATCTGGTCTGACCACAACCCTTCTTGCAACCCAGGGTGCCTGTATCCAAATTCCTTGCTCAGGGACAGACAGACAAGGTATTCTACAATGCCGGCTCCTGTAAAGAGTCTTAAGAAAGCTAAATAGATTCCTGTGGTCTGTCCTGGGCCAGTTCCTCACAATAGCAAATTTGCTTTATATTGCTTGCTCTAACAAAACTTAAAGAAATGGCAAATAGAATGATCAGAAAGTAAATCAGTAAGAGCAAATTTGTGATTGCTGTGATTTTAACCCATGTAAATAATAAAATTAAAATTACTTACTGCAATATAATAAAATGCCTATTCTCACATAAGTTTCCACTCTGTAATCTAAAGTGCATTACTTTAAATTTTATTTTATATTTGGATCTCATGGTAATAATATGCTTTACCTGTCATTAATTTAAAAAAATTTTTAATCCTGTGCTAATATATCTTGACATTTGCATAAAAAGGTAAGGCCTACATATGTAAAATTTCCCCCTACACTTTATTTAAACACTATGATTCACAAAGTTATTTATGATGATTTGTTCCAGGCATTCAATATTCCAACACCAATCCCACCACCACTGTCACCTTACCTCCACCACTGTCTCCATTTTCCAAACCACCCCTCAATTCTGCTCTCGTAGTAGCCCACAATAATCTATTTTATATTACTTGTTACCAATAAACTGCTAACGACATGATCAAAACTATTTCCTCAGAAGAAAATTCGTGTAAATTGTTGTCTTTCATTATGGAGACATTGAGTCCTGGTACAAGGGATTGCTAAGATGTTGTTATAAGTTAAGCATTGTGTCCTATGTGTCACCTTCTATGTTACATCCCCTCCAATCTGGAGTGCTACTACTGGACTATCAGTGCTATAGAGCTTGGAGTCCAGAACTTTTAACTGGGTGGTACAGCTGGAGTCAAATTTTTAACTAACCTGCAGCTTTGGGGTGTGGACATGACTGCCAGGCCTTCCAGCAGTACAGGGAGGCGGGGGAGGTAGTCCATCCCAACTTCCAGAAAGCCTGGAGATCTCAATCATAGAGACCCGCACAGCTGAGTTCAGGCAGGTTAGTTTCTTGGTGAGGCTCGGTCCCAAGACAATGCAGTCTGGCCAGAAGCATGGGAAAGGCTTTGGGGTGTGGGTGTGAGTGGCGACTGGGGCTCTGTTTGGGGAGGACGCTGGCCCACCTTCTCCAGGTGCCCCAGATATTTCAGCCATGAGCAGGGATACAAAAGATTTGTGCGGCTAGTTGATGTCTTTCTATTTATTTCTGAGTCTCTGGAGCAAGGCCAGTAGATGAGCTTACAAGGAGCCAGAGGTGCTTCGTCGAGGTGATTGACATTTCAGTACGTGCGGGGTGCATAACACCGATTACTCTCCATCACCTGTGATCACCTCATCCAACTCAGAGCAAAACCTGAGCTCCCTGGCAAGAACTTGTCCCTGCAGACTCCCTTTGGACACTAACTGAAATGCCCCCTTAGTCGCCGTACATCAGGTCTACCCCATCAATGGTAACTAGGACCTTATAGTATCTGTGAACGAGATTGAGGAGAACATTCTCTACTTCCAGACCTGTAGGAAAACATTGGGGTTTTGTGGTTTTCTTCTTTTTCTTTTTTAATTTTATTGAATCACTGTGAGATAGTTCCAAGCTTTCATGTCTGGGTTACAATCTCACAGTGATCAAACACCCATTCCTCCACCAGCACACGTTCCCCACCACCAATATCCCCAGTATCCCCCCCTTTCCCACCCTCCCCTGCCTCCAAGGCAGACCATATTCCCCATACTCTCTACTTTTGGGCATTATGGCTTGCAACACAGACACTGAGAGGTCATCATGTTTGGTTCATTGTCTACTTTCGGCACACATCTCCCATCCTGACTAATTCCTCCAGCCATCATTTTCTTAAGTGATCTCTTCTCTATTCCATTTGCCTTCTCCCCTCTGCTTATGAAGCAGGCTTCCAGCTATGGGGCAATCCTCCTGGCCCTTGTATCTACTGTCCTGGGTGTCCGCCTCATATTAAGTTACTCTATGCTCCACAAATGAGTGCAGTCCTTCTATGTCTGTCCCTCTCTTTCTGACTCATTTCACTTAGCATGAAGCTTTCCATGTCTGTCCCATTATAAGAAAATTTCACGAACTCATCTCTCCTAACTGCTGCATAGTATTCCATTGTGTAGATGTACCAACCCTCTCAGAGAGCCTGGAAAGCTACCAAGAGTATCTCACCCGCACAGCAGAGCCTGGCAATCGACCGGTGGTGTATTCAATATGCCAGAAACAGTAACAACAAGTCTCACAATAGAGACATTACTGGTGCCCACTCGAGCAAATCGATGAGCAATGGGATGACAGATGTACCAAAGTCTCTTTAACCAGTCATCTGTTCTAGGGCACTTGGGTTGTTTCCAGATTTTGGCTATTGTGAACAGTATTTCAATGAACATATAGGTACAGATGTCATTTCTACAGTGCTTTTTTGCACCCTCGGGATATATTCCCAGAAGTGGTATTGTGAGGTCATATGGAAGCTCAATTTCTAGTTTTTGAAGGACTGTTTATACTGTTTTCCAGAAAGGCTGGACCAGTCGACATTCCCACCAACAATGAAGGAGCGTCCCTTTTTCCCCACATCCATGCCAGCACTGGTTGCTTTTGTTCTTTGAATGTGTGTCAATCTCTGTGGTGTGAGATGATGATAATATTGGTTTGTCCTTTCTGCCTTGCCACAGGGATCTTAGGTTTATTGGGTTACTCCCATAACAGTGCTCCCATTCCTCTGTGTTTATTTGTAACCTTTTTCTTTGTGCTCTGTTTACTTGTAAATATTGCTTTTCTCTTCTCCTCAAGTCCTTTGCATAGTTAATTCAGAACAATGTTCTTTTTGTATAGACACAGAAAGACAGTTAATGCTATGCTTTTGGAACTTAGGAGTTAATTGACTCTGAATGATATTCATTCCTGGGTATCTGCTCTCTCAACTTAAGCCTCAGTTCCCCTTACTTCCTAGCACCACAAAAGCAAGGTCCCAACGAAGGACTGGATGGGCACAGGGCAAGCTGTGACCTATGTGCTACCCTGGTATCAAAATGGGCCTGGCCAAAGTGCCATAATGCTTAACTATAAGTTAAGAGCATAGTCATGGACAAATGCTATCATGATCCAAAAAGTAACAACGAGATTTGGACCCTGCTAGGGTTTAGAATGATTAATCCGGCCCAAGTACTGTAGTCCGAGTCCGTGGCAATCTGTCCCCAGTAGATCCACCCTACAAGCTCAATATATATCTTACTGTGTCCATACGAAATAACTAATATTAAGAAGTAGAATGATGGATCTATCACATCTTCCAGAAAGGCAGTGGAAAAGGTTATACACGACTTCTACTAGGATCTCTTCAGTAGCCACATCCACCTGCCCACATACCAAATTCCGCAGGATGGATATGTTGTTCCCAGTGTTCTCCCTTCTGAAATCCAACACACCATTTTGTCCGTAAAGAAAGGTACAGCACCCAGTCCAGACAAGGTCAGACCTGAACACCTGAAGAATCTGCCACCAGTACTCATCAATACACTGGCTCAGCTATTCACGAGCTACATGTCTGAATGCAAGTTTCTGTCCCAATGGAAAACCAGCAGGACCATCCTGTTGTACAAGAAGGGAGACATCCACGACATCAGCAAGTATCACCTGATCTGCCTCTTACCTTTTGTCTACAAGTTATTCACTCAAGTCATCCTGAATAGGATTGGCAGAACACTAGATGAAGGACAACCATGTGAGCAAGCCAGGTTTTCAGAAGGATTCAGCACAATCGACCATATACACACGATGACCAAGCTCATTGAGGTTTTGAAAGAATCCAAGATGCCACTCCGTCTAACGTTCATCAATTTAAAGACACCTTTGATGCTATGGAGACTGAAGTGGTCATCGAAGCCCTAGCCAAACAGGGCATTCAAACTCAGTACATCAGGATCCTCTGTGAGCTGTATTATGAATTCGCCACCAGGATCTCACCATTCAACAAAGAAGTGATCATCGACGTAAAGAGAGGGGTTCGGCAGGGTGATACCATGTCACCAAACTCTTCAGTGCCACCCTGGAGAACGTCATGTGACGACTGGAATGGGAAGGAATGGGAGTGAAGATAGACTGTTGGCAACTATGCCACCTCCACTTTGCAATGACATCATTCTAATAACACCAAACATTAGCCAAGTAGCACAAATGCTGGCCAACTTCGACCGTGAGTATGGGAAGGTCAGACTGCAGCTGAATCTCACAAAGACTATGTTCATGAAAAACGAACTAGCCCCTGGCATTCCATTTGCTCTCAACAGAATGAACATCTCCAAATACAGCAGTTATGTGTACCTAGGTTGAGAACTCAACATGACGAACGACCTGGCACCTGAGTTGCACAGGAGGAAGAGAGCAGCATGGAATGCTTTCAAGAGCGTCGAAGAAGTTGTTAAGAGGATGAAGAGCCTCGGGCTCCAGGCACATCTTTTCGACTTCGCCGTTCTTCCTGCACTAACATATGCCTCAGAGACCTGGGCCCTATGAAAACAAGATAAGAACTCTATTCGGGTCTCCCAAAGAGGAATAGGAAGAGCTATGCTAGGAGTATCACATTTCACTCAAGAGAAAGAAGGAATCCGGAGTTCTGACCTCTATCGATGGTCAAGAATCAGGGACGCTGTCTCGTTTGCCAAGCCATCGAAAATCAGATGGGCCGGACATGTAATGCGATTTGGAGATGACCACTGGACTAGAGCTGTTACCGACTGGATTCCACGGGACATCGAAAGACCGCGTGGCCACCCACCTACGAGATGGTCAGACTTCTTTGTCAAGACCCTGAATGAACAGCTTGAGGCTCTTCATGTTCCTGGAACGAGCAGACACCATTGGGATACACTAGCACCCGACAGGGACAAATGGAGACGGTACTGGTACCCCCTTGAGCAAATCTATGAGCAATGATGACAGATGATACAAGTGAAGAAGTAGAATTAAGATGTTAATTAACTTATTGGACTAAGGAGAGCAGAAGCACCCCTAGGTAATATTTCAGCCCTTGAGCCTGATGGGTAATCAGGAAGGGCCTTTGATGTGTTGATTTTGCTGCCACACTGGGGGTGTGGTGTCTACCCCAGGGAGGGAGTTGGAGAGAGACAAGAGAGAGACCAGGGCAGCAAGATGGAGCATGGAGAGACTGGCAAGGGGGGCAGAGGGAGAAGAATGTAGGGGACGAATGCAGGGGCAGGCACGTGGAGAGAGAAAAAACGCGGCTGCGAGAGGGAGTGCGGAGAGATGAGTGGGAGAGACAGAAGGGGACGGGAATGAGGGGCGGTGTGAGACTAGAATGGGGGGCTCAGAGGGACTGGAACAGGCGCGTGGGGAGAGTGGAATAAACGGCCACTGATCACCAACCAGCCTGGTGGCCTCGTCTCCTTCATCCACCCGTGGCATCGGCCGTCCCGGGTGGCGAGTGGCTCGAGTCCACCAAACGCAGGCGGGGAGGGACAGCCCCGCGGGGGCTTCCTAGACGCCCAGAGAATACACACAGACCTAGCTCTGAGCTCACCCCTGGGGCATGTTTTCCCAGTCTCCCAGCCCACCAGAGGCACACTGGGACCCCCCAACGCACAGCCATCGCAAATCTAAGGAAGAGTTTGTACCCCAAGAATCCCTACTGCTGTGGAATCAGTATCTGCCAGGCCAGACATACTCGAACCCGAAGCCCGATTTCTGTCTGTCCAGCCCAGTTAGACAGAGGGCCTTATATTCGCAGGTAACCCTGCTGGACCAGGTCATTTGGGCGGACTCTAAGCCAGATTGATTGTGCTCATCCCACGGGGCAGTGGACCCCTTCCTGAGGGATGTGGGAAAGGTCAGGTGAGGACAGAGGTGAAGACTGGCCAGATACAGCTGCAAGCCCCAGAGCTCCAAGGATGGTTTGCACCCCAGAAACAAGAAGTTTCTGCCAGACTCTCCGAGGGGCGCAAACCGCTGGCCCCTGGAGTCTGGGGACAGGATAGAGACATCTCAGAGAAGCTGGTCCACCTCCCGCCGGGCAGGGCCTGCTGCTGCTGGCCTCGGCCTGGTTTAGGACCTGTGGCCGTTTTCTTGAATGTGCAGCCGTTCCTGGGAAACAGGCGGTGAGCTGGTAAGCGAAAGTCAGAATGCAGAGAAAGGAGGGTTCTCTCGGGGTGGGGGGGGCGGGAGGGATGCACAGTGGCCTCCTGGTGGTCAGGAGGGGTGTCTGTTACGAATTGTTATGAATGGGTGTTTGTGGGCCCAGCATGTGCCCAAGAGCCTGAGGTTGCAACCCCGACCCCAGTGTGGCTCTGCGTGCAGGGAGGCCTCTAAGGCAGCGACAGGCATTAAATGGGACACAAGGGCAACCCTTCGAGACCAAGAAGGTGGCCACCTGCCAGCCAGGAGGAGAGCTTCCCAGGAAGCAAGCAAACTGGCACTCTCTGATTTCCCCTCTTTCCGGGTTGTGGGCACACCCAACGGGGCCCAGGGGCTATTCCCGACTCCGCTGTGGAGTGACCCCTGATGCGCTGGGTGCCAAGAAGTTGTACCAAGGCCACAGACCATTTCGGCCACATGCCAGGCAAGTGCCTTCCCTCCTATACTAACTCTCCAGTCCGGATTTCTGCTCTTATCTAGACTTTCCTTCCTTCAGCTTCCTTTGTATTTGCCTTGTTATTCTTTTCTTAAATAGTTGCTTATGTTGAAAGCTCAGCTAATTCCTGTTCAGTCTTTCTTACTCTGTAATAAATGCACTTCTGGCTCTAAATTCTCCCCCGAGTGCCACACTGGCTTTATCTCACAACGTAGAGCTTTATCAGTCATTGGGTGTTAAGTACTGTAACTTCCATTTTGGTTTTCTCTTTGGTGCATGAATTATTTAGAAAGTATTTTTTATTTTCCCAGTGTCCACAGGGGATGGCCCTTTGTTGGAGAGGCTACTGTTTTCATTGTCTGGGCCCCAGTGAGTAAGAACTCATGACCGTCCCCTGGAGTAAGAGTAAGGCAGTGTTTTCTATGTTGCACGGCAGGTGGCTCACCTCTGAAACATCTCTATGTATTTAAGAAGAAGGGGTGTGCTCAGTTGGATAATGCGTTAATGGCATTCTTCAGATCCTTTATACTCTTGTTAATTATTCTTCTACTTAGTCTGTTATCTTGAGAATTATTTGTTTCCTGCAGTTACTGCGACTAATGTCCACAAATAGAGTGACTAAAAAACCACAGAAAATTGGGGCTGGAGTGATAGTACCATGGGTAGGGCATTTGCCTTGCATGCGGCCGACCCGGGTTCAATTCCCAGCATCCCATAGGATTCCCCAAGCACCACGAGGAGAAATTCCTGAGTGCAGAGCCAGGAGTAACCCCTGAGTATTGCCGGGTGTGACCCCCCCCAAAAAAAAAATGACAGAAAATTAGTTCTCTCACAGGCCTGGAGGCTGGAAGTCCACACCAATGAGACAGCAGGGCGCTCTGTCCTTCCCACGACCCTGGGAGGAAATTCTTCCTCTGCATCTCCCAGTCCCCGAGGGCTGCCTGCGGGGTTAGATTGAGGCCACATCCCTCAGCCCCTTTGCTGTTTCCACATCTCCGTCTCCTCTGCCCAACCCCCTCTGCTCCTCTTATAGTGACCCTGTGGTGGCTTGTAGGGCCCTCTGGGAAATCTGGATAACCCCGAGATTTTGGGATTAACTATATCTGGAAAGACACCTTTCTGGAACAGGTCATATTTAAAGATGCCAGAAATTCAGATATAAACATAATTTCCAGGCCACTATACAGCCTTACCCCAAGAGTAATACATTAAAATCTTCTTGAGTTTACCTTGGTTTGTTTCTTACAATAATTCTAAGAAGGGGCTGGAGTGATAACACAGTGCATAGGGCATTTGCCTTGCATGCGGCCAACCCAGGTTCAATTCCCAGCGTCCCATATGGTTCCCTGAGCACTGCCAGGAGTAATTCCTGAGTGCAGAGCCAGGAGTAACCCCTGTGCACCATCGGGTGTGATCCAAAAAGCAAATAAATAAATAAATAAATAAATAAATAAATAAATAATTCTAAGAAGCTGTACTGTAAACGCCTGAGATGTGGTCGCAGGTGTATATGATATTAAAGCTACTGGATCTTCTTGGTATATTTTAACTTTCATTAGTAAGAAATATTTATATTTGTCCTAACACTTTTCATCACAAACTCTAAGTTGTCGATATAAATATTGCAGCAACCTCTTTTAAATTAATTCCAAGGCTTTTAGAGGCATTTCCCTTGGTCTGACTTTATTTTGTTGTTACTTTGTCACAACCACCCATTCGCACTCCCCCTGCCCTACAACAAACTTCCTCTCCCCACCCAAATTCCCTGCATCTCCCTCCTGCTGAACTCCTCGTTGCTCCCTGCACAGCCAAACTGACGTCTCAGGAGCCTTCATGTCCAGTTAGAATATTCAGGGTGGGTTCAGATTCACTGAAGGATGCAGGAACCTCCCCGCCCGGCTCCCTGCCTTCTCGTCAGCTCCTTTCTGAGCATCAGGACCAGTTACTTGTCCATTTTGTCAGAACCGCCATTGTTGCCAGAACCCCAGAGATGAAACACTGTAACTGAACTCATCTCTATTAAAAAGAATTACATAGGGGAGAGGGAAGGTCAGGGGGGTGTCTCACAGGGCTGGTGGGCCGTATTTGACATGCCGAGAACCCATGTTTGATCCCTGGCATCACATGACCTCCCAAGCATGGCGGGGCATAGCCCAACCCAGGTACACTAGGAGAAGGAGGGAGAAAAAGATGGAGAGAAAGAGAAGGAGGAGGGAGGGGCTGGAGCAATAGCACAGCGGGTATGGCGTTTGCCTTGCATGGGGCCAACCTGGGTTCAAATCCCAGCATCCCATATGGTCCCCTGAGCACCGCCAGGAGTAATTCCTGAGTGCAGAGCCAGGAGTAACCCCTGTGCAATGCCGGGTGTGACCCCCCCAAAAAAAAAAGAGAAGGAGGAGGGAGGAGAGGAGAGGGAGGGAGGAGGAGAAGAAATGAATAATAAAAGCTGAGATTGAGCTAAATTCTTTAACTAGAGGGGGGAAACGGTGGTTACACCAGAACAGCTGCCCAGTGGGTAAGTTACCAGGGAAGAGAGGAGGAGGGGGAATGGGGGGAATGAGGTTGATTGTGAAGGAAGGGAAACGGACTTTGCGATTGAACATGACGTAGTAAATACAGATGGTTGAATTTTGATACCGTACGCTTGAACGATATCATGCTACAGCCACTGACTTCACATGGGGAAATGCATCTGCCCACACTGCCCTTTTGTCAAAACTCCTGCTCCTACAATAGTGTTTCTAAGCAAGCCAGTGACGCAGCCACGGGATACCCACCCGCAGAACGGAGAAAGGGCTCGGCTTTCAGGGCTGAGAATCAACACTGGCCAATCCTGTCACTTGAGTTGTTTCTCCAGCCACTGGATTTGTGTGCCTAAGCCAAGCTGTAGCATTACCAAAGGGGTCTGTGTCCCACAGGCGCCGGCAGAGGATGGCAGGGGGTGTGGGGGGAGGGGAGGGCAGGAGGGGAGGGGCGAGGGCAGAGCAACTTGCCAGCCTGGCAGTATTTCTTCGCACCCAGAGCGAGGATTCTTGGCTGGATTCAGCTGCAGCTGCTGAGCTAGTCAAACCCGAGGAAAGAAAGAAGGAAGACAGTGAATAAGGAAGACAGAAATGAAAGACGAGAGCACGGCCAAGGGAAGGTGCAGAGAAGCAGAGCGCTGGAGAGAGACGGGGATTTATAGCCCGGAGAATGCGCTCAGCTGGGCTCTTCTGGCCTTTCCACTCTCCGAGTTCAAATCGCCCCGACTCAATGAAAGGATGCTCTGTCGAGGCCGTTAGTCATGTTCCTTTCAACGGCACAGGCTCTCCAGCCAGCCCGCCTCGGAGGGAACTGCACCATCGGTTCCCTACAGCCCTGCTTGGTGTGCCGGCAACCAGGTCAGCAGGGAAAGCTGCCCCGAGCTCCCACAGAGACCCCGTCCGCTTCCCCCTCTCTGGGACTCCAAGCAGGCTCCCTGGGACCCCATGCAGGGCTGGTCATAAAATTCTCAGGCTAGTGAAGGAGGGAAACTTCAGAGGGAACCAGCTGCTAGATGGTTCGATTAGTCTTTGGACTGGAGCGATAGCACAGCGGGTAGGGCGTTTGCCTTGCACGTGGCCGACCCGGGTTTGATTCCTCCGCCCCTCACAGAGAGCCCGGCAAGCTACCGAGAGTATTCCATCCACATGGCAGAACCTGGCAAGCTCCCCGTGGCGTATTCAATCTGCCAAAAACAGTAACAACGAGTCTCACAATGGAGACCTTACTGGTGCTCACTCGAGCAAATCAATGAACAACGGGACGACAGTGAGAGTGACAGTCAAGCACGGGCTGCACATCTGGGCAGGGCCTCCTAAACCGGCCCAAGACCTTCCTTGCCTCCCGCTTTCTCAAACACAGTCTCAGGTCTGGGGAAATCCCTCTCGGTCCTGATTCCACTGCCCACCCCCCTCACAACTTCCAGAGAGGCACATCAGTGCTGGTGGGAGACAGTGCCCACCTTGGACACAGGGACAGTCCAGGCCTGCGGGGGGGAAGAGGGTGGGATGCACTGGGGGAGGACAGCAGGTTCTGGTCCTCACTTGATCCCCCCCACAACGTCCAGGGCGTAAGCTCCTAACCAGACACCCCCCACCCCCCGCCAGGAAACCCAGGGGCACCCGCCCTATCACCAAACAGGGAGCTGAGAAGGAGCTTCTCGAATGAATGTCCTCAGACACCAGGAAGCCTCTGGGGGCACAGAAGCCCGGGGAGGCACAGCTAACAGGAAGGACCACGTCAGTCCTTCCAGCACATTCTCCAAATGCCTACAGGGGCCAAGGTTGCCGGGGCATCTTCTATCCTGCTCATATGTCCACACCACTTCCTGCCTGATCTCTCTAGGACCCAGGGGGATGAGCAGGGGCGCTGCATGCCTGAGTCCCTCTGTCAGCCTGGCTAGGGAAGCCAGCCCTCTCCGCCCAGGCCCGCCCTGGGTCCCTGGATGGACCTTTGCTGTGTGGCCCAGCCCAGTGTCCCTCCCCTGGCCCGCAGAGCCAGGAGTCCCATGAACATCCCCTCTGGAGACATTGGTGGAGGGAAACGTACACTGGTGGAGGGTGAGTGTTGGAATACTGAATGGCTGAAACCCAATCATGGACAGCGTAGTAACTGTGTATCTCACAGGGATTCAATTTTTAAGAAAGAAAAGAAAAGAAATCATGGTATATCTACACAGTGGAATACTACACAGCCACCAGGAAAAATTAAGTTACAAAATTTGCTTATACACAAGTGGACATGAAGAGTGTCATGCTGAGTGAAATGAGCCAGAAAGAGAGAGACAGATACTGATTGCACTCATGTGTGAGATAGAAAAAGATATTAGTGTGAATGAGACGAATATCCAAAGGACAGTGGAAATAAGGAACAGCAGGACTGGTCCCTTGTTGGTAGCTTGCCACAAGGTTGGGAGGGGGCAGACAGGACAGAGAAGGGACCACTATGACAGTGACAGCTGGAAATGATCGCTCCGGACAAGAGCTGAGTGCTGGGGGCTGGAGTGATAGCACAGTGGGTAGGGCGTTTGCCTTGCACACGGCCGACCCGGGTTCGATTCCCAGCATCCCATATGGTCCCCTGAGCACCGCCAGGGGTAATTCCTGAGTGAAGAGCCAGGAGTGACCCCTGTGCATCGCCGGGTGTGACCCAAAAAGAAAAAAAAAAATTGCTGAGTGCTGAAAGGAAGGAAAGTGATGTTCATGCCTGTGCCTGTATTGCAAACAATAATTCCAAAAGGAGAGAGGGAGAGAGAGAGAGAGAGAGAGAGAGAGAGAGAGAGAGAGGACAGTCCCTGCCATAGAGGCAGGCTGGCACAGGGCATGGCAGCAGGGCAAACTGGGGACATTGGTGACGGGAAACAGACACTGGTGGAGGGATGGGTGTTGGAACATTGTATGACTGAAACCCAAATATGAACAACTTCGTAACCGAGTATCTCACAGTGATTCCATTTTAAAAATTAATTAATTATTTAGAAAAAAGAAAGAGAGAAAGAGAGAATGAGGACACGGCTCCAAGGCCAGAGCGCGAAGAGCGGGTGCCTGCAGAGAAGGAAACGCCTCCCACACAATCTCGGCTGGACGGTGTTCTCGGGCCTCACAGACAGACCCACACACCTCAACTGATCCAGATTTTACAACACACACACACACACACACACACACCCATCAAAGAGTTAAGAGGGAAGTTGTGGTGGGCCGAGCGGGCAGAGGGTCTCCGGAGGGCACCCCCGGGGCTGTTCGGAAGAAGCTGAGCTCCAGGAGGAAGTCACGTAGCAAGACTAGACAAACCTGGGGCCCCACCCAATGCCACAGAGCTCACAGAACAGGACCTGACTTCCCGAGAGGCATTCTGGAACGTTCCCTGGTAATATTGCAAGCCAGGGTGAGCTGTGTCACCGAGGAAAGCGCCTACGCCCACTGGCCCAGCAAGTCTGCTCCCGGGAAAAGCTCCCGCAGTGGTCCCCACGCCACAGGCTAAGTCTTCATAATGGCATCATTCACCAGCGCAGAAACCTAAAACGGCCCAGGCGCCTGCCAGGGACCAAGGAGTTGAATAAAACATGTGCAACAGCATAGAGTTAAAGGGAATGAACTCAGGGGCTGCGGGAGCGAAGGATGAATCATGGCAAAATAATATTGAGCTGAACTTTTTTTAACTTCATCATATGAAAGCAAGATAGGGACTCCCATGACAGACTGCTGAGGATCTCGCACAATGTAGGAGGAGCCCCAGCAAAGACTGCTTGAGAGGGATAGAGAAATGGATGGGCTCTAACAGCGTAGCTGGGAGAAGACGAAGAAGGAAGAGGGTGAAATCATAGGAATGGGATAGTAAAAAGTCGAGAATCGACAGAATGCCTTGCTTTGGAATAGTTTTGCTGCTGGAGAGAGTCCAACAGGTAGGGCACTTGTCTCGCCTGTGACTGACCCGGGTTCAATTCCCCGGTGTCGGGGTTCAGTCCCCCGAGCCCCGTCAGGAGTGATTCCTGAGCACAGATCCAGGAGTAAGCCCTGAGCACAGCTGGGTATGGCCCAGAAACAAAATGAAAAAGCAAAACAAATAAATTTGTAAAAGAGAATGGCTCTGCTGTCTCTATGCCTTATACTATAGACAGAAGAAAAGAAATCCTGCCTCTATACCTTGTCAGAAAATAAACAGATGGAGATTTAGAAAGTATAACCATGACTGGGATATTTTCTTTTCCAATAAAATACAACTAACCTAGACAACGTGCCCAGTAGAGACATTAATATAGGTTTAAACAAGTGTATCTCCTAGGCAGATCCTTAAATTCCTTTAATTTCACATTAGGATATAAAATCGCTCATTCTAATGGGTTAGTAAATGCATAGGCCTTCAGAAGCCCCATTGATGAAAACACAGCATAGGCAGAAGGAAATGCACTGTTATTTCTGTTTGGCTATATCTCCATTTCCTAAGAGCAATAATGAGCTTGAAGCGCCACATTTGCATACAGATAGGTCCGGGTTCCGGGCTGGCTGCGGCTGCACAGTTAAGCATGTCACTGACGTGCACTTCCCAGCCTCGAAGCACAATTTAAAGACCACTTTATGGGACAGTCGAATTACAGCAATGTGCTCGAGCATTAGGGCTCTGACTTTTCCAAAAATTGTTGGCAACAGGGCTAAGTTGTGTAGTATAGAAAAACCAGTCACAAAGGTTTGAGCTATTGGTGCTCAAGAAGTGCAGTTGGTCTTTAAACTTCTCATCCAGTGAGAAATGCAAATGGCCTCATCCATGGTACCCTACACCCGTAACTGCCATGCTTGAATCTGTCCCTCCTTTCTTCTTCCTTCCTTCTTCCTTCCTTCCTTCCTCCTTCCTTCTTCCTTCCTTCTTCCTTCCTTCTTTCCTCTTCCTTCTTCCTTCCTTTTTCCTTCCTTCTTCCTTCCTCCTCTCTTCTTCCTTCTTTCCTCCTTCTTTCTTCCTTCTTTCCTCCTTCTTTCTTCCTTCCTTTTTCCTTCCTTCTTCCTTCCTTTTTCCTTCCTTCTTCCTTCCTTCCTCCTTCTTTCTTCCTTCCTTCCTCCATCTTCCTTCCTTCCTTCCTTCTTCCTTCCTTCTTCCTTCCTTCCTCCTTCTTTCTTCCTTCTTCCTTCCTCCTTCTTTCTTCCTTCCTTCTTCCTTCCTTCCTCCTTCCTTCTCCCTTCCTTCCTCCTTCCTTCTCCCTTCCTTCCTCCTTCCTTTTTCCTTCCTTCTTCCTTCCTTCCTCCTTCCGTCCTTGCACACGCATTAACCAATGACAGCTGAGGCCACGCACAAGCCCGAGCACCACTGCAAACACAGCAATGCACTGCCCCCCACAACTGGGGTCTGCTTACACAACTAGAAAGCAAACAAGTACAATACCATGTGAGTCATATCTGTGAAGGAAAATGTAGAGAGGAAATGTTCAGCTTCCTATCAGAACCCGTCTTTTATGAGCCTGTGCTCAGAAACATGCAGAGGATGGGCTAAGGAATGGCTCTCCTGAGGGGAACCGAAAGCACAGGAACCGGCTGGAAAACTAATCAGCCGGGTCAGGGCCCGGGGCTAAGGCACTTGCACATGGCAAAGCCCAGTTCAATCTCCAGCACCACGTGGTCCCAAGCACTGCCAGGAGGACAAAAGGACAAAGCGCACCCCCAGATGCATTCACATACACACACACACACACACACACACACACACACACACGCACACGAGTCTCAGGAAACAGCCAGGGTGGCATGTGTGTAGCTGACCTAAAGGACAGAGCAAGGGACTGAAAAATGAAAGCCAGCGACAAGAATTATTAAAGATGTAGGCAGCGGTCACTCCTGCGGCAGCTCAGCCCTGCCCGGCAAGGGACTTGGGCTGGTCACTTAGTGGCTGCTGTGCTGTTGTCGTTTCTTTCCATAAATCATAGTGGCAGGGGCTGGAGCGATAGCACAGCCGGTAGGACGTTTGCCTTGCAGGGGGCCAACCCAGGTTCGATTCCCAGCATCCCATATGGTCCCCTGAGCACCGCCAGGAGTCATTCCTGAGTGCATGAGCCAGGAGTGACCTCTGAGCACCGCCGGGTGTGACCCAAAAAGGAAAAAAATAGTGGTTCCTTTTCCAGCGCAGCAGTGCAGAGGCGAACCATGATGAGGTAGAAAAGACGATGGACAGAGGCAAGTGGCCCAGGCAACGCTAATCTGGGGCACAAACAAAGCTCTGAGTGGCTCTGAGTGAGGACAGTGGCAGGGGAGATGAAGACCAACGATGGCTGCAAATGACACTTAGGAAAAGGGTGGGGGCTCAACCTGCTTTGGCTGCTACTTAAGCTCCCAGGCGGCCATGATCCAGAGACCCACAAACGAATCTCGGAACCGAGCAGCTCACGGCAGAGACTTCTCCAGACCCTAATTATCTGGAATTTTGGAGTTCCAGGGGCACGGCCAGTCTCACGGCCATGTGACATCTTATGTTATTCATAACAAGCAATACAACAGAGAGTGTGGGGGAGATTGTCTGCCATAGAGGCAGGGGGAGGGGCGGGAGGGGGGATACTGGGGTTCTTGGAGGTGGGAGATGTGCACTGGCAGAGGGTTGGGTGATCGGTCACTGTATGGCTGAAACTCAAACAGGAAAGTTTTTGTAACTGTATCTCACGGTGATTAAAATAATAATAATAATAATGATAATGATAACATCCTGCATTTTTTAAAAAGGTAATATTTCCCAAGAGCCTGAAGCTAGTCGGATCCGCTGCAGCAACTCCTCAAGCTCCACCTCTCTATCCCCACCTTTTTTTCTTAATGTAGGAGTACTACTATTTATTCAGCCATTGATTAAGCTGATTGAATTGGGCATGCTTCCTTTTCAGCAGGCCCGACTTTAGGGGGGAGAAACTCCAAACAATAATAGTGAGGGTTTTTTTGTTGAAATAATGAATGTAATCATTCATTATTCATTATATCATAGTGTAAAGTGAAAGTAAAGTGAAATTTATCAGTTACACAGGCGGGGTGGAGGGCTGGGGAGGTGGGGGGTCGGGGTGGAGCTATACTGTGGTTCTTGGTGGTGGAATATGTGCACTGGTGAAGGGATGGGTGTTCGAGCATTGTGTAACTGGGACTTAAACCTGAAAGCTTTGTAACTTTCCACATGGTGATTCAATAAAAGAATAAATTTTTTTAAAAAATGAATTAGGAATGAACTCCATATTAGCACTGTCGTCCTGTTGTTCCTTGGTAGCTTCAGGCTCTAGGGAAATAGCACACCAACCACAGGATGCCTCTGCCAAACGCCTCGGAATACAGCAGCACAAGGACATTTCTACAGCCAGTGGCAGAGCCCACAACCATCCCCCAACCACCTCAGTACACCATGGCATAAGCTTTATGTGTCTATCACTGTCTTGCCCCTTAGTGCTTCCCATCCTCTGACTGGTTATGACCTACGTAAATGAAGGTTTTGGGGACCCATACTATTGGGTTTGTATGCATATGCAAATAGCAGATTGTGGGACCAACCAATCAGATTATGTATGTAAATGAGGAACCAACTGGAGATCTTGATTTTCTAGTCCCTCACTTCCTGCCTAACAGAATCAAGATACTCAGGGGAAGCCAAATGCTTTCCAGCAGCTCTGAAACTTTTCACCCCAGCCCTGGTCCAGGAGTCCACCCTCTTTGAATTCTACCCTGTATAAGTTCCTTCCCAAACCCCTAATAAGGTCTGCACTAAAGAATGTGCAGACAAGAGTACATACAATATCATAAAATTATACTATGAAAAAATAATGGATTCAAATTGATAAAGCAAGGCCCAAATACTTATTTTAAAAACCAAGTAGGGGGGCTGGAGCAATAGCACAGCGGGTAAGGCATTTGCCTTGCATGCAGCCGACCCGGGTTCCATTCTTAGCATCCCATATGGTCCCCTGAACACTCCCAAGAGTAATTCCTGAGTGTATGATCCAGGAGTAACCCCTGTGCATCGCCGGGTGTGACCCAAAAAGCAAAATAAATAAATAAAAAATAAAAACCAATTAAGTTCCTTGGTGATCTTTAACGGGGATCTTTAACGGGGCTAGAGCAATAGTACAGTGGGTAGGTCATTGGCCTCACTCATGGTTAGATCTCTGGCATCCCAGATGGTCCCCTGAGTACTGCAGGGTATGATTCCTGAGTGCAGAGCCAGGACTAATCCCTGAGCATCGGCAGGCGTGACCCCCAGAACAGGAACAGAAAGCATGAGAGCTTTCAGATGGTCTGCATGATCTTAAAACCCCTCTTTAGTCTATGGCACGCACATCTCCTAAGAGGTGTGAGATTGCATTTCTATTCACATATTCTGTCGCTCCCACTGCTCTTCCCCAAATCCCCAGAGAAGTCTGAATTGATGAGGTTTAATTTGGAATTTTACATCTTCGACTGCCTTGTCGTATCATGTAACAGTGAAGCATCCCAACTCCAGAGCTTGCCTTCTTGACAACACTCCCACAAAAAGCTCGGGGCTCTAGGGGGCCGGAGTGATAGCACAGCAGATAGGGCATTTGCCTTGCACGCGGTCGACCCGGGTTCAATCCCTGGCATCCCATATGGTCCCCCAAGCAGCGCCAGGAGTAATTCCTGAGTGCAAAGCCAGGAGTAACCCCTGAGCATCGCTGGGTGTGACCCAAGAAGAAAAAAAAAAAAAAAAGCTCGGGGCTCTTGGGCAAGTTCATTAATACCCCTGACCCATGTTCCTTCATCAGCTGAATAGGGACACCCATCATGGCCCATTTAGCAGCACTGGGGAAGCACTCGGACAGCCTGGGTCTGGGATGGCGCCATTAATACATCAGGATTGTCCTGAAGATACTGTTACTTCCATCTGCGTTTTTAAATGGGATATGGCTCAGGGTTGTGACTCAGTGGCAGAGCGTCAGCCTTGCATGCATGAGGCTGCAAATCCGGTCTCGGACACCGCCCCACTCCCAAGTGCCGTCACCAGCATGGTAGCAGTGACCCAAGAGCCACACTGAGCAAGCCTGGAGGACACCACGACCACATGAGCAGGCCCAGTGAGCTCCACCAGCACCACATCAACTGGAGGAAGAGAAAACAAACAAAGCAAACAAGAATAGACGAGCCATTAGGCCGTCTTTGCTCAATTCGACTGGAGAAACACTTGAAGACTTAAAAAAAAAAAAGTAAGAAATAAATAAAGCAATTATGAAATAAGCAAACAAGGAAATCAAGTGAACATAGGCACGCTTTGTCCAGATGGTCAGCATTTTGGTCGTGTCCTCGGTGGCTCTCTGGGAAGGAGGGAGCCATTGTGCATCTGGGCTGTGACCAGCACCACGGCGCGTGGCTGAGAGAGAAGCGAGCTTGGGACTCCACATTCTGCGTCTCGACAGCAGCCCAGCTGATTCCCCAGGGCTACACCAATGCCAGGAAATACCGTTAAATTAATAAAAATAGAGTTGGCAGCAGAGGGCAATTATTCATGCATTATCCCAAAACCATGAAGTAAAATATACCTTTCATCCCACTTCCATTATTATATGTATTACAGGTGAGCATTTATTTTTAGCTGGCTCCCCCCCCCCAGCCCCTTTTCTCTTTGTGCTCCAGTCGTGAGTTTCTGAGGGTCAGGGAGAGTTCAGTTGTGCAGAGGAAGTACTAGCTGCTGAATGGCCCTGTCAGGCTCCTGTATTTAAGGAGACAGAACTGCATATTACAAGAAAATGATTGTTCAGCTACCTTTTCATTAACAATTTGTCTAAAAGGAGACAGACTTAACTGCTTCTATTGAAGTTGGGAAGCAACAAATTGAATGTGTTCCGTAAGGATTATGTCATACTTCAAACATATGGGGAGCTACGAACACCAAGATCACATTTGAAAACAGTGGTGGGCTGAGGGCTGTGTGCAGGCTGTTTAATTGGATCACTATAAATACTCCTAAAAGCAAGGGGAAGGAGCGCGGTCGTTATCTGCACAATCTCAAGTGAAACACTGCGATGATTATATATATATATATATATATATATATATATTATATATAATATATATGTTCTGACACAGTAAGAAAAAATTTCTTTGGGGGACCTTACTGAAGGTTATTAAGAAAGCTTTAACTCCAAGATGCTTCCCAAGTGGTCTCCTTTGGAATGAGTTTCCATGTTAGAGCACCAAGAAGACATTTCAAACAGAGGGAAGTATCTCTGACTGAACCCAGAATGGATGTACGAGGTCTTCCTCCCTGCCACACCTGAAAGTGGGCCCAGAAGTGAACTGGGGCCAGGTGTGTGTCTGTCTCTATCTAGGCCACAGAAGGTCCAGTCACTCCCTGTGACGCCAATGATAATGTGAAGCCACTTTCAGAAAAGACTGGGTCAGTGTTGATTGTCACAACTTGAATGACCAACGGCTCCAGTATGGACGAAACCCCAGAGCCCCAGTTGGATCTGAAGGGGACCATACTGATTTTCTTGTGTCACTGAGACACAGTACACTGTGAGTCACACACTTTCTCAGTGATGAAATTGAATTATTCATTTGTGCTCATTATCTATATAGTTGACATGCGCAAAGCCAGTTCTGCTTCCCAGTATAACAGAGAGAGAGAGAGAGAGAGAGAGAGAGAGAGAGACTAATGACTACAGAGAGAAATTCCACACACAACGAAGAATAACAGAGACACTGTTAGCAGAGGCACCATAGTCCCGCATGCTAGCTATGACAGGACAGACTGAACATAGCCAAAGAGAAAAAAGGGAGACGTATTTCTTAGCAAATGTTTGATGAGAGAATGTTGCCATGACTGAGGCTAAAACTACGAGAAAGACGTGGAGTTGTTGTTCTAAACCCCTTAGATAACAAATATTTTTAAACTTCCCCTTGACTGTCTTGAAATAGAATTTATATGCAATAAAAAATCTAAAATTTTTTTAAAAGTCAGAACATAGCGGTTGTTGGTGAAGATGTGGAAGAACTGGAATCCAAGTACACTAATGAAGGAAAGTAAAGTGGCCCGGCCACTGTACAGTATGGAAGAGCCTCAGAAAAGCAAGCATAGGACTGCCCTCCGATGCAGAATCCTGTAAACATGTGCAAAGGAATCGAAAGCAGGGACACTGGCGCACTCACACTCCCAGCCCCATTC